>NC_057814.1:139118129-139282635 GCF_018294505.1 Triticum aestivum | reverse complement strand
CCCCCTCCCCGCTGCGGCTGGTTCTTCCTTAACTCCGGCGAGCCCCCCCCACCCCCTGAAAATCGACTGGCCCAAAAGTCGATTCAGTCGACGGAAGTGCAGCTAAATCGGAGCAGCATTGCAAGCAAGAGCAAGAGCAAGAGCATCAGCGCGAGCAAGAGCAAGAGCAAGAGCAGACCAGGCAGGGGACCGAGAGGAAGAGCAGAGCAGCATCGCGAGCGAGTGCTAAAGCAGCAGCAGCTCCTACTGATGTGGACGTCGCCGCCAAGGGAGCAACGCCGTGGAGGAAGTGGCCAGCGACACCGCCGTGGATGGAGTCACGCCGTGTCGGCTCGGGACGGAGCGCTGGCAGCACCGTGAGATCGAATCAAGAAGAAAATGCGGCGATTAGTGTACAACCTCTTTGGTGGCGCCGATTAGGCCGCAGCTTCATCCGAGGAAACGGTGATGATGATGCTCTTCCGGTGGTGCAGGTGAAGACGGTGGTGTGGGAATGGAGGTGGCGCGAAAGACGAGGGGAACGTCGGGGCAGCTCCTTGGAGGTGGGGGACAGGGTGGCTGAACCGGCGGGACGACCAGATCGACGACGGATCCTCATCCGGTACGGTGGATGAGGGACGTCGAGGTGTTGCTGTGGACGACGTCATCGGGGAAGAGGCTCCGGCTAGGTGGTGAACGGAGGAGGGTGTGGGGCTTGCGGGTCTTCCCGGCCTCGATGTACGAATGGGTGGGCGGATGGGATGGGAGTGGGGAACCTTGGCTTAGGGACGCGCTTGTCCGAAATGTGGGGTAAGTTAGGAAAGTACCCCCACCGATTTGAGGCGGTTCTTTCGGTTCGGGGGTATCACGGGCATTTCGCGTGTCGGGATTTCACAGGAGGTGGGAGTTTTCGCGCGCGTTGTAATTTTGGAATAGCAAGGCGCGGGTTGAGATGGAGGGTGTTGTCGGAGCACAACTTGACAAAGATATATCTTAAATATTTCGGGCTAACAAGGCGCGGGTTGAAATTTCCGGACAAGCCTAACGTGTACTGTACCAAATCAATTCGCACTACAAATGTCATTCAAAACTTTGAATTAATGTTATGTTCAATTAAAATATTTCGCTACGTGTATAATGCATGCAACGTACTACTCAAATGAACGTTTTAGTGCATTCCAAACGTATATACTACCGCTTCAATATGAACTAAATTTGAATTCGTTCCTCTATTTGAATAAGATCTACAATAATGATTGTTGTGAAGTCAAAGCATTTGAATTCGTTTCTCTGTTTTAATAAGATCTACAATCATCATTATTGTCAAGTTAAACCATCGTTTGTGTATTATCTTCATAGCACACCACATGATTAGTCTTGAGTTACATATGAACTATGTGTACTATATGAACTCGAACTCAATTTTTGAATCCACTTTATGTTGATTTCAAATCACAGTACATTTCGAGCTCTAGCTAGATCTTCATAATCTAAACCATGTCTCATATGTATAATGTGTTTATCACATTATGTACGGTGCCCCGCCCCCTACGCCTACAAGTATTTAGATGTGAGTTGAAAGCACCACACATTACCACAAATTCAAATAAAATGTAAGAATGTTCGATATATAGTATTGTTTAGATTGTTTGATATTTAGTTGTAAGCTGCAAACGCCACACATTATCACAAATTCAAATAAAATGTGAGATTGTTCGATGTATAGTATGGTTTAGATTGTTCGACATTTAGCTGTGAGTTGCAAACGCCATGCATTATCACATTATGGTATAACATCTGCAAAACCACAACACCTGTATCACCGCTATATTCATGCATGCATATGTTTAAAACACTATGATCTCCTATTCAAATATATGAATCCACTTTCATATCAAATTATGATCTTTGTTAGTCTCTTACATCCACACAATCCTCTAACCTTTGTAGCTACCACTAACTTTCTCTCGTGCATGCACACACCCTCCTCGCCCTCCCCCTCCCTCAGCATTCTATCCATCGCGCACATTCATTTTTTTTCTTTAGGTCGTTCTCCCACAGTCTTGACAACTCCTTTCCGACACACACCGATCGATAAACCTCTCCAGCGATGTCTGCCTACAACATACACACGCACCTTCAATCTCCTCCTTTATGTGTCCTTGCCTCGTGTCTCTCATACGGCCCCACACACATGTAAACTCTCGCCCCTCTTTTCATCAATCTCACAACTGCACACTCCTCCCCCTATCTAGCTAGTAGCTGGGCCTCTCGCACCACCTCCTAGCTCCATTCTCTCTGTCTATCCGTCTCGCTGGGCCTTATTTGCCTCTAACAAATGGACGTACACCGAGCGATCTCCCACTATACATATAGCTAGCTAGGTCCTTATAACTCGTTTTTCCCCATGCGTCGATCGATCTACCTCATTAGTTATGTCTCTCCCTTCCTCCGACAAACAACAATTGATCTACCGATCTAGTTAGGTTTGCTTACCAAACACATGGTTCCCCTTCATCATCCATGGATGCATCCTGACAGATCTATCACGCACAGGCACACACAGAAACCCATCCCCAATCTTATTGATAATATTGCAGTTCCACCCTCAGTTTTTCTAGTAGGCCTCTCCCACCATCTTCGAGAAGCAACTCCATCACCCATCCAGCACTCTACCCCTCTCCCTCCCTCTCTCTCTCCTCTCTCTCTCTGTCCCATCCTTCAGTTATGTATGGATGTCGATCGATCTCCCTCAAGACAGAGCTGGGTCTCTCCTTCTCAACACATATACGAGTCGTTCTACCTCTATAGTTAGGCCTCTGCCTGCCCCTCCCCCCACACCCCTCCCACACACACACCGATACATTGAGCGCTCTAGTCATGTCTCCCTGCCACACACAAACTTGACATGTGCCCTCTGACGTTCCGGTAGGTCAGTCGCCCTATATCTTTGACTTGCACACACACACACACACACAATTTCAATGGCTCTCTTCGTCGATCTCGCACCCACCCACTTGATCCTCTCTTCGACTCTATCAATATCTATGACCCCTCCCTCTCTTCTCGTGGATCGCCCGACCCTCTATATATGATATGGATAGGCCTCCATTTCACACACATTGCATGCACAATTTTGTTTGAGATGTCATCGACACATATTCCCACAAATACATTCACGAAATCAACCCCCCCCCCAAAAAACAAAAAACACTCACGAACGCACAAGCCATTTGTCTAGGTTTGTATCTCTCTCACACACACCCACGTAGGTGGGGGACGTGCATGAAGAGAAGAGGTGCACGCACGGCGCATGTACTCCCGTCTCTTTCCCAACCACACCCGCGCGGGTACACGGTGGAGCTCATTTCTGTACGAAAAGGTAGCCCACGTGGTAATTTGACACGTGTACTGGTTGTCCACTTGATGGAGGGAGGATCGTCTACCACGGGTAAACAAACAAATTGCGACTTGATGCGTTATGTTAAAAAAGAGGAAAACCATGTGGGGCCTACCTTAGAGGCAAGTCTCTATACACTGGAGTACTTTTGATGTGTCCCGTCTACTCACAGAACGAGGAGAAGCTTGCTTAGTACGCCATCTCCCCCGCCCACGGGCGCGGTGGCTCACAGGATGAGGTGAAGCTTGCTTACTAGTAGTAGTACTATACGCCTTACACCTGCTCCCTCGCCCACGCGCGCGGTGGCTCGCAGGACGAGGAGAAAATTTTACTACTCCCTCCGTTTACTCCTCGTCCCTACTACCTTTGTTAGAGAGATTATCATATTGTTTGGAATATATATGTCCTTTAGTAGATTTCAATATGAACTACTAGTACATACTCCAAACACTGATGTATATAGACGTATTTTAGAGTGTAGATTCACTCATTTTGCTCCGTATGTAGTCCATATTGAGGCCCTGTTTGGTTCATAAGTCCTAGGACTTTTTCTAGTCCCAACTAAAAAGTCCCTACTCCTTAAAAAGTCCCTCCCTGTTTGTTTTCAGGGACTAAAAAGTCCCTAGTCCCTCCCTAGAGGTTATTGAATGACCATGTTGAAGGAAATATGCCCTAGAGGCAATAATAAAGTTATTATTTATTTCCTTATTTCATGATAAATGTTTATTATTCATGCTAGAATTGTATTAACCGGAAACTTGATACATGTGTGAATACATAGACAAACATAGTGTCACTAGTATGCCTCTACTTGACTAGCTCGTTAATCAAAGATGGTTGAGTTTCCTAGCCATAGACATGAGTTGTCATTTGATTAACAGGATCACATCATTAGGAGAATGATGTGATTGACTTGACCCATTCCGTTAGCTTAGCACTCGATCGTTTAGTATGTTGCTATTGCTTTCTTCATGACTTATACATGTTCCTATGCCTATGAGATTATGCAACTCCCGTTTACCGGAGGAACACTTTGTGTGCTACCAAACGTCACAACATAACTGGGTGATTATAAAGGTGCTCTACAGGTGTCTCCGAAAGTACTTGTTGGGTTGGCGTATTTCGAGATTAGGATTTGTCACTCCGATTGTCGGAGAGGTATCTCTGGGCCCACTCGGTAATGCACATCACTTAAGCCTTGCAAGCATTGCAAATAATGAGTTAGTTGCGGATTATGTATTACAGAACGAGTAAAGAGACTTGCCGGTAACGAGATTGAACTAGGTATTGAGATACCGACGATCGAATCTCGGGCAAGTAACATACCGATGACAAAGGGAACAACGTATGTTGTTATGCGGTCTGCCCGATAAAGATCTTCGTAGAATATGTGGGAGCCAATATGAGCATCCAGGTTCCGCTATTGGTTATTGCCCGGAGACGTGTCTCGGTCATGTCTACATAGTTCTCGAACCCGTAGGGTCCGCACGCTTAAAGTTCGATGACGGTTATATTATGAGTTTATGTGTTTTGATGTACCGAAGGTAGGTCGGAGTCCCGGATGAGATCGGGGACATGACGAGGAGTCTCGAAATGGTCGAGACGTAAAGATCGATATATTGGACGACTATATTCGGACATCGGAAGGTTCCGAGTGATTCGGGTATTTTTTGGAGTACCGGGGAGTTACGGGAATACGGGAAAGAAGTATTGGGCCTTAATGGGCCTTAGTGGGAAGGAGAGGCAGCAGCGAGGAGGTGGCGCGCGCCCCTCCCAAGCCCAGTCCGAATTGGAAGGGGTTTGGGGCGCGGCCCCCCTCTCCCTTCCTTGTCCTCTTCCCCCCTTTCCCCCTTCTCCTAGTTGGACTAGGAAAGGAGGAAACCTACTCCAACTAGGAGTAGGAATCCTACTCCCTTGGCGCGCCCCTCCTAGGGCCGGCCTCCTCCTCCCTTGCTCCTTTCCATACGGGGGCAGGGGGCACCCCATAGACACAACAATTGATCGTTTGATCTTTTAGGCGTGTGCGGTGCCCCCCTTCACCATAGTCCACCTCGATAATACTGTAGCGGTGCTTAGGCGAAGCCCTACGTCGGTAGAACATCATCATGGTCACCACGCCGTCGTGCTGACGAAACTCTCCCTCAACACTCGGCTGGATTGGAGTTCGAGGGACGTCATCGGGCTGAACGTGTGCTGAACTTGGAGGTGCCGTGCGTTCGGTACTTGATCGGTCGGATCGTGAAGACGTACGACTACATCAACCGCGTTGTGCTAACGCTTACGCTTTCGGTCTACGAGGGTACGTGGACAACATTCTCCCCTCTCGTTATTATGCATCACCATGATCTTGCGTGTGCGTAGGAATTTTTTTGAAATTACTACGTTCCCCAACAGTGGCATCCGAGCCAGGTTTTATGTGTTGATGTTATATGCACGAGTAGAACGTAAGTGAGTTGTGGGCGATATAAGTCATACTGCTTACCAGCATGTCACACTTTGGTTCGGCGGCATTGTTGGATGAAGTGGCCCGGACCGACATTACGCGTACGCTTACGCGAGACTGGTTTTACCGCCGTGCTATGCACACAGGTGACTAGCGGGTGTCAGTTTCCAACTTTAGTTGAACTGAGTGTGGCTACGCCCGGTCCATGCGAAGGTTAAAACAGCACCAACTTGACAAACTATCGTTGTGGTTTTGATGCGTAGGTAAGAGCAGTTCTTGCTCAGCCCGTAGCAGCCACGTAAAACTTGCAACAACAAAGTAGAGGATGTCTAACTTGTTTTTGCAGGGCATGTTGTGATGTGATATGGTCAAGACATGATGCTATATTTTGTTGTATGAGATGATCATGTTTTGTCGAAGTTATCCATAACTGGCAGAAGCCTTATGGTTGTCTCTTTATTGCATAAGATGCAAGTGCCAAATAATTGCTTTACTTTATCGCTATGCGATAGCAATAGTTGCAAGAGCAATAGTTGGCGAGACGACCATGTGATGACACATTGATATAGATCAAGATGATGGAGATCATGGTGTCATGCCGGTGATGATAGAGATCATGACGATGCTTTGGAGATGGAGATCAAAGGCACAAGATGATGATGGCCATATCATGTCACATATTATGATTGCATGTGATGTTTATCTTGTATACATCTTATTTTTCTTAGTTCGGGGATAGCTTTATCAGATGATCTCTCACTAAATTATAAAGTTATAAGTGTTCTCCCTGAGTATGCACCATTGCGAAAGTTCTTCGTGCTGAGACACCACGTGATGATCGGGTGTGATAGGCTCTACGTTCAAATACAACTGGTGCAAAACAGTTGCACACGCGGAATACTCAGGTTAAACTTGACGAGCCTAGCATATAATAGATATGGCCTCGGAACACTGAGACCGAAAGGTCGAACGTGAATCATATAGTAGATATGATCAACATAGTGATGTTCACCATTGAAACTACTCCATCTCACGTGATGATCGGACATGGTTTAGTTGATATGGATCACGTGATCACTTAGAGGATTAGAGGGATGTCTATCTAAGTGGGAGTTCTTAAGTAATATGATTAATTGAACTTAAATTTATCATGAACTTAGTCCTGGTAGTATTAGCATATCTATGTTGTAGATCAATAGCTCGCGTTTAGCTCCCCTGTTTTATTTTTGATATGTTCCTAGAGAAAACTAAGTTGAAAGATGTTAGTAGCAATGATGCGGATTGGATCCGTGATCTGAGGTTTATCCTCATTGCTGCACAGAAAAATTATGTCCTTGATGCACCGCTAGGTGACACACCTATTCCAGGAGCAAATGCAGACGTTATGAACGTTTGGCTAGCTCAATATGATGACTACTTGATAGTTTAGTGCACCATGCTTTACGCCTTAGAATCGGGACTTCATAGACGTTTTGAACGTCATGGACCATATGAGATGTTCCAGGAGTTGAAGTTAATATTTCAAGCAAATACCCGAGTTGAGAGATATGAAGTCTCTAACAAGTTCTATAGCTAAAAGATGGAGGAGAATAGCGTTCCAGATAAGATATTGATTGGCAGAATTCTCTAGTGACCATCACCAGGTTAGTAGAACTTCGTGATGAACTATAATATGCAAGGGATAACGGAAACAATTCCCAAGCTCTTCGTGATGCTGAAATCGACGAAGGTAGAAATCAAGAAAGACATCAAGTGTTGATGGTTGACGAGACCACTAGTTTCAGGAAAACGGCAAAGGGAAGAAGGGGAACTTCAAGAAGAACGGCAAGCAAGTTGCTGCTCAAGTGAAGAAGCCCAAGTCTGGTCCTAAGCCTAAGACTAAGTGCTTCTACTGCAAAGGGACTGGTCACTGGAAGCGGAACTGCCCCAAGTATTTGGCGGATAAGAAGGATGGCAAAGTGAGCAAAGGTATATTTGATATACAGATTATTGATGTGTATTTTACTAGTATTCGTAACAACCCCTCGGTATTTGATACTGGTTCAGTTACTAAGAGTACTAACTCGAAACAGGAGTTACGGAATGAACATAGACTAGTTAAGGGTGAAGTGACGATGTGTGTTGGAAGTGGTTCCAAGATTGATATGATCATCATCGCACGCTCCCTACACTTTCGGGATTAGTGTTGAACCTAAATAAGTGTTATTTGGTGTTTGCGTTGAGCATGAATGTGATTTGATCATGTTTATTGCAATACTGTTATTCATTTAAGTTAGAGAATAATTGTTGTTCTATTTACATGAATAAAACCTTCTATGGTCATACACCCAATGAAAATGGTTTGTTGGATCTCGATCGTAGTGATACACATATTCATAATATTGAAGCCAAAAGATGCAAAGTTAATAATGATAGTGCAACTTATTTGTGGCACTGTCGTTTAGGTCATATTGGTGTAAAGTGCATGAAGAAACTCCATGCTGATGGGATTTTGGAATCACTTGATTATGAATCACTTGATGCTTGCGAACCATGCCTCTTGGGCAAAATGACTAAAACGCCGTTCTCCGGAACAATGGAGCAAGCAACAGATTTGTTGGAAATCATACATACTGATGTATGTGGTCCGATGAATATTGAGGCTCATAGCGGGTATCATTATTTTCTGACCTTCACAAATGATTTGAGCAGATATGGGTATATCTACTTAATGAAACAGAAGTCTGATACATTTGAAAAGTTCATATAATTTCAGAGTGAAGTGGAAAATCATCGTAACAAGAAAATAAAGTTTCTACGATCTGATCGTGGAGAAGAGTATTTGAGTTACGAGTTTGGTCTTCAGTTAAAACAATGTGAAATAGTTTCACTGCTCACGCCACCAGGAACACCACAGTGTAATGGTGTGTCCGAACATCGTAACCGTACTTTATTAGATATGGTGCAATCTATGATGTCTCTTACCGATTTACCACTATCATTTTGGGGTTATGCATTAAAGACAGCTGCATCCATGTTAAAAAGGGCACTGTCTAAGTCCATTGAGACAACACAATATGAACTGTGGTTTGGCAAGAAACCAAAGTTGTCGTTTCTTAAAGTTTGGGGTTGTGATGCTTATATGAAAAAGTTTCATCCTGATAAGCTCAAACCCAAATCGGAGAAATATGTCTTCATAGGATACCCAAAGGAGACTGTTGGGTACACCTTCTATCACAGATCCGAAGGCAAGACAATCGTTGCTAAGAATGGATCCTTTCTAGAGAAGGAGTTTCTCTCGAAAGAAGTGAATGGGAGGAAAGTAGAACTTGATGAGGTAACTGTACCTGCTCCCTTATTGAAAAGTAGTTCATCACAGAAATCTGTTCCTGTGACTCCTACACCAATTAGTGAGGAAGCTAATGATGATGATCATGTAACTTCAGATCAAGTTACTACCGAACCTCGTAGGTCAACCAGAATGAAATCCGCACCAGAGTGGTACGGTAATCCAGTTCTGGAGGTCATGTTAATTGACCATGACGAACCTACGAACTATGAGGAAGCGATGATGAGCCTAGATTCTACAAAATGGCTTGAGGCCATGAAATCTGAGACGGGATCCATGTATGAGAACAAAGTGTGGACATTGGTTGACTTGCCTGGTGATCGGCAAGCCATAGAAAATAAATGGATCTTCAAGAGGAAGACGGACGCTGATAGTAGTGTTACTAAATACAAAGCTAGACTTATCGGAAAAAGGTTTTTGACAAAGTTCAAGGTGTTGACTACAATGAGATTTTCTCACTCGTAGCGATGCTTAAGTCTGTCCGAATCATGTTAGCAAATTGCCACATTTTATGAAATCTCGCAAATGGATGTCGAAACTACATTGCTTAATGGATTTCTTAAAGAAGAGTTGTATATGATGCAACCAAAAGGTTTTGTCAATCCTAAAGGTGCTAACAAAATATGCAACCTCCAGCGATCCATCTACGGACTGGTGCAAGCATCTCGGAGTTGGAATATACGCTTTGATAAGTTGATCAAAGCATATAGTTTTATACAGACTTGCGGTGAAGCTTGTATTTACAAGAAAGTAAGTGGGAACACTACAGCATTTCTGATAAGTATATGTGAATGACATATTGTTGATCGGAAATAATGTAGAATTATTTTGCAAAGCATAAAGGAGTATTTGAAAGGAGTTTTTCAAAGAAGGACCTCGGTGAAGCTGCTTACATATTGAGCATCAAGATCTAGAGATAGATCAAAACGCTTGATAAGTTTTTTCAATGAGTACATACCTTGACAAGATTTTGAAGTAGTTCAAAATGGAACAGTCAAAGAAAGAGTTTCTTGCCTGTGTTACAAGGTGTGAAATTGAGTATTACTCAAAGCCCGACCACGGCAGAAGATAGAAAGAGAATGAAAGTCATTCCCTATGCCTCGGCCATAGGTCCTATAAAGTATGCCATGCTGTGTACCAGATCTATTGTATACCCTACACTGATTTTGGCAAGGGAGTACAATAGTGATCTAGGAGTACATCACTGGACAGCGGTCAAAATTATCCTTAGTGGAATAAGGATATGTTTCTCGATTATGGAAGTGACAAAAGGTTCGTCGTAAAGGGTTACGTCGATGCAAGTTTTGACACTAATCTAGATGACTCTAAGTCTCGGTCTAGATACATATTGAAAGTGGGAGCAATTAGCTAGAGTAGCTCCGTGTAGAGCATTGTACACATAGAAATTTGCAAAATACTTACGGATCTGAATGTGACAAACCCGTTGACTAAAATTATCTCACAAGCAAAACATGATCACACCTTAGTACTCTTGGGTGTTAATCACATAGCGATGTGAACTAGATTGTTGACTCTAGTAAACCCTTTGGGTGTTGGTCACATGACGATGTGAACTATGGGTGTTAATCACATGGTGATGTGAACTATTGATGTTAAATCACATGGCGATGTGAACTAGATTATTGACTCTAGTGCAAGTGGGAGACTGAAGGAAATATGCCCTAGAGGCAATAATGAAGTTATTATTTATTTCCTTATTTCATGATAAATGTTTATTATTCATGCTAGAATTGTATTAACCGGAAACTTGATACATGTGTGAATACATAGACAAACATAGTGTCACTAGTATGCCTCTACTTGACTAGCTCGATAATCAAAGATGGTTGAGTTTCCTAGCCATAGACATGAGTTGTCATTTGATTAACGGGATCATATCATTAGGAGAATGATGTGATTGACTCGACCCATTCCGTTAGCCTAGCACTCGATCGTTTAGTATGTTGCTATTGCTTTCTTCATGACTTATACATGTTCCTATGACTATGAGAATATGCAACTCCCGTTTACCGGAGGAACACTTTGTGTGCTACCAAACGTCACAACATAACTGGGTGATTATAAAGGTGCTCTACAGGTGTCTCCGAATGTACTTATTGGGTTGGCGTATTTCGAGATTAGGATTTGTCACTCCGATTGTCGGAGAGGTATCTCTGGGCCCACTCAGTAATGCACATCACTTAAGCCTTGCAAGCATTGCAACTAATGAGTTAGTTGCGGATGATGTATTACAGAACGAGTAAAGAGACTTGCCGGTAACGAGATTGAACTAGGTATTGAGATACCGACGATCAAATCTCGAGCAAGTAACATACTGATGACAAAGGGAACAACGTATGTTGTTATGCGGTCTGGCCGATAAAGATCTTCGTAGAATATGTGGGAGCCAATATGAGCATCCAGGTTCCTCTATTGGTTATTGACCGGAGACGTGTCTCAGTCATGTCTACATAGTTCTCGAACCCGTAGGGTCCGCACGCTTAAAGTTCGATGACGGTTATATTATGAGTTTATGTGTTTTGATGTACCGAAGGTAGGTCGGAGTCCCGGATGAGATCGGGGGCATGACGAGGAGTCTTGAAATGGTCGAGACGTAAAGATCGATATATTGGACGACTATATTCGGACATCGGAAAGGTTCCGAGTGATTCAGGTATTTTTCGGAGTACCGGGGAGTTACGGGAATACGGGAAAGAAGTATTGGGCCTTAATGGGCCTTAGTGGGAAGGAGAGGCAGCGGCCAGGAGGTGGCGCGCGCCCCTCCCAAGCCCAGTCCGAATTGGACAAGGGGTTTGGGTGCGGCCCCCCTCTCCATTCCTTCTCCTCTTCCCCCCTTTCCCCCCTTCTCCTAGTTGGACTAGGAAAGGAGGAAACCTACTCCAACTAGGAGTAGGAATCCTACTCCCTTGGCGCGCCCCACCTAGGGCCGGCCTCCTCCTCCCTTGCTCCTTTATATACGGGGGCAGGGGGCACCCCATAGACACAACAGTTGATCGTTTGATCTTTTAGCCGTGTGCGGTGCCCCCCTCCACCTTAGTCCACCTCGATAATACTGTAGCGGTGCTTAGGCGAAGCCCTGCGTCGGTAGAACATCATCATCGTCACCACGACGTCGTGCTAACGAAACTCTCCCTCAACACTCGGCTGGATCGGAGTTCGAGGGACGTCATCGGGCTGAACGTGTGCTGAACTCGGAGGTGCCGTGCGTTCGGTACTTGATCGGTCGGATCGTGAAGACGTACGACTACATCAACCGCGTTGTGCTAACGCTTCCGCTTTCGGTCTACGAGGGTACGTGGACAACACTCTCCCCTCTCGTTGCTATGCATCACCATGATCTTGCGTGTGCGTAGGAATTTTTTTGAAATTACTACGTTCCCCAACACATGTTACCCCCAGTATACAGAAAATAACAACCAAACAACACCATGGGGTGGCGGGGCAATGGGTGCAGGGAGGGGCATTGTTAGAAAAGTCCCAAAAAAGACTCTCCTTGAGAGTCTTCTTCATTAAGTTCCAAAAAGCAAGTTTTAGTCCCTAGTAGTCCCTCCTGTTTGGTTAAAAAGTCTCTAAGAGGGACTTTTTCTAGTCCCTACACTAAAAAGTCCCTGGAAACAAACACCCCCTGCATAAAGTTGAGACACTTATTTTAGAACGGAGGGAGTACATATTTGCTATGATCTTTTTGAGGAACCGATATTTGCTATGATCTGTCAATCATTGAGATGCAATAGCATGCATGTTAGTCTCCTTTGTATTTGATGAAATGTTGCAACGGGCAACCTTGGACGCAAGATACATGTAACAGAAGCGGGAAGCTTCATAGCATTGTACTATCTCGCTGATAAATTACAGTACGTACTATACTAGTACTTCCTCCATTCCTAAATATAAGTCTTTGTAGATATTTCACCATGAACCACATACGGATATATATAGATGCATTTTAAGTGTAGATTCATTCATTTTGTTCCGTATGTGGTCCACCTAGTGGAATCTCTATAAAGACTTATATTTAGGAACGGAGGGAGTACTACGTAAAGAGTTAGGTGTCGCACGGTGTCCAGAAAATATGGCGATAGTGTGAGGTGGGCCATGTAATCACTGAGCCTGCGTGTTTTCACTGCTCTTGCACTCCTCCGCCGTAAGAATGGAGAAAATTGTAATCTAGTAGTACCTCCTTTCGCCGAAAGCGTGGGGCATCTAGCAGTCCTACCACCTCAGTAATAATGAGCAATTAGCCGTCAAATCACATAGACCCAGCAGTAAGTTGGACGGACGAAGCAACCATCACTCTTGAATCCGCTTCTCCCTTCAACGCAGGTGCCAGTGAGAGGTCGCGTCCGCTCTGCCTGTGCATGAATGCGGCACCGATTCTTTGGAGCGGCGCTGACCGTTTCGGGCGGGAAGCGTGCGCGGGCGATGGAGGGGCTTTGGGTGGGCCAGGCTGGTCAGGAGCAGGCGTGGCAGCTGTCCGCCTGTCGCTACCGGACGCCCGGAAACGAGAGGATGCACCAACTCTCGCGGCTAAAATCGTACACTACACACCATCTCACTGTAGGAGTAGGTCGATCTGTCGGTCTCTCTAACACACACATGTTGTTAAACACACACACACGCACACGCACACACATGTTGTTAAACACACACACACACGCACACGCACACACAGGTTCATAGAATAGGAAAATCGTGCGAGTGCGAAGCCACAGGAAGTGAGATACAAATGGAGTACGTACAAGAAGAGAAGAGGTGACGAATATTCCATCAAACCTGGACTGAGGAGTAGTACTCCCTCCGTCTAGGTGTTAAGTCATCTTACGGAAATCAGATATTCCCAAAATGTTTAGGCGTCATCCATTAACTTCGCATCTCAATCCCCTCCTGGCCTCGTTGCTAGCGAGCGTTGTTACTTAGGGAGCATTTGGATCCTTAGCAAGAACAGCTTATAGCATAGCCAGGCAAGGTTAGGCGTTTGGAACTGTTAAAATATGTTAGCTTTTGTGGGCCAGCTAGCTTGGGTGGGCTAGAAAAACCTTGCTAGCTCAGGAGAGCCAGATCGGCTCGCTTCCGACGGCAAACTTTGCGTAGTAGTAACATAGACTAGTAACATATGCATGCTACTAGTCCAATTTATTCACCACTATGACCAGCCTAAGCAATGTAACCAAACGCTCCTTACTCTGCTTTGTTATCTCCCCCGAAAACCCAATGCATGGAGCGCAACTACGCGTTGACCAGTCAAGAAATCAAAGTCGGATTGCATGCGAGTTAATATGTGGCCCTGCATGGTAGTTAAAACGGCATCTCTTAGTTGTTTGGCTTAATTGTTGCATTTAGAGATAGAAATCAGGGCTTTGATTGGAGGAATGGCCGATCAAGTTTCTCCTTCTCCTCCAATCTGCTTGCACCTTGGTCCCGCTGCACCTTCTAACGTGACTTATTACACCAAGACGGAGGGAGTCGTATGAGATACGGTGGCACACTAACTTAGGTCACATACAAGTGCCCAAAATTGTGTGCATGTTATAATAAGGATTCACTTAAAATAGTACGTGAGCGAACAGAGGGATCAATTGGACAGTGTTCCCGAGCAGTAGCGAGATGTGTGAGGTAAGATACACCGCTGGCGCTTTTAATTTTTCTTAATGCTGTCGCCGTCGGCGAGGGAGGGAATCCACTACCGGCGCAGTTGTTCACTTTCACCCAGCGGCGGCGCGGGAGGTCCTCCGACCCCTTCTTCTTTGTCGCCGTACATAGTGTGGGCCGAACGGCCTCCGGTCGCCCACCGAACCACACCCGAAGAACCTTCAGGTATAATTTACTTATTTCACATGCATTGCTCTAGCTGCATGTGGGCTTTTTCCGCTTCTGCACTCGAATCTAGGTGTTGGATCAAACAGGAAAGTAGTGAGGAAAGTTGTATACCATGAATCTAGGACGTGGTTCAAAGAGGAAAGGAATGGGGGAAAGTGGTGGGAAAACTTGTATAGCATGAATCTAGGACGTGGTTCAGAAAGGAAAGGAAGGGGGAAAGTAGTGGGGAAAGTTGTATCGCATGAATCTAAGACGTGGTTCAAAGAGGAAAGGAATGGGGGAAAGTTGTGGGGAAAGTTGTATAGCATAAATCTAGGACGCGGTTAAAAGAGGAAAGGAAGGGGGAAAGTACTAGTACAGACTGGCTATCCAGCACCTACATTGGTCCAAAAGGAAAAACAATGACAAACACAGTGTGCACATCTGTAACGAACTGATCTTTTGTTTTGGGGGACAAGGCTGTAGAGTTTGAGCAGGACTAGATTTGCTGCGCTCACATAGGGAAAGGTGTCTAAAGATAACAAAACTGGGACCAACACAAATATGCTCCTTGGTTGTTTGTTCTTTGTTGCAATAGACTGTGCATCACCCCAGTACATCGGTAGATGCACATGGTGCTGGTGCGTCCACTGTCCCGTGCAACTCTTTAGCTGTTGTTAATCTAAGGCCCTGTTTGGCTAAGAACTCCCTAGTCCCTACCTGCTTGGTTCCAGGGACTAAACATGGACTAGAGGTTATTAAATGACATGCTAAAAGACCATGTTACCCCTAGTAATGAACTAATAGAGACAAGGTGCGATGCGTGGCAGGGGCAACTGTTGGAAGAAGTCCCAAAAAGACTCTCCCTCGGGGTCTTCTTTCTTTAGTCCCAAATGCCCACTTTTAGTCCCTAAAAGTCCCTCCTGTTTGTTTAGATGGGACTGACATGGAGTTTTTTAGTCCCTCCACCAAAATGTCCCTGTAAACAAACACCCTCTAATAATGCCGCTGGAAAATTGATGCAATGCTGTAACGCCCACGATGCGGCTATATCTCCCACGTGTCGAGGCACGACTTAGAGGCATAACCGCATAGTGGTTTTGTCGCAAGAAGGGTCATCTTCACACAATCCCATGTAATGAACAAGAATGGGATAAAGAGTTGGCTTACAATCGCCACTTCACACAATCTCATATCATGCATCTGTCGGAAAGATATCCTAAGGCTACTAGAATTCCCACTTATAAACTCCCGAAACTTTCTGGTTATGCAATCTGGTGTAGGGGATACAGGGGACACAAATATATATCACCCAAACTAACAATCCCTAGATCCAGCTGTATCCATCCGTCAACACATAACCAGGAAACCTTCGGAAATCGTTTACCTCAACCTTCGAAAAACATCCGTTATACAAGTTATGGCAATACTCCCAAACTCCCGCCCCAGTACTGGGTGGCGTCGAGGTGATCTCACCAACAACTGCATAAAAGAGATTTCGATGTCGGCGAAACTCAGGTATTCCAGAACTGCAACGATAAAATTGTGACGACAACACCTCGGAGCTCAACTCCCCGGGACACTGCCACAACCCCTAAATGACAGGAGGCACCAAGAACAATGTTCTCGTCACAAATCGATCGGAACGATTCCAAGATACCCGCGTGATCCTAAAAAAAATTTAGTGAAATTTGAGGAGAGAGTAGTCAAAACTTCTACGTCAGGAGACCTCACCAGAGCGACGAAGGGACTGAGGAGTAAAAGAATCCTACTCTCCGATATATATAATCCTAAGACTCAAAACTTTTTTATTCTAGACTCAACAACGTCAGCGATTCGATAGAGCAGGGGGCTCCTAAGTCGGGGATGGCTCTGATTACCAACTTGTAACGCCCACGATGCGGCTATATCTCCCACGTGTCGAGGCACGACTTAGAGGCATAACCGCATAGTGGTTTTGTCGCAAGAAGGGTCATCTTCACACAATCCCATGTAATGAACAAGAATGGGATAAAGAGTTGGCTTACAATCGCCACTTCACACAATACATAAATATCATTCATACATCATCCAAAATACAATCATATAGACCGAGTACGGTCAAAATCCAGATGAAAATAAGACAACCCCAAATGCTAGATCCCCGATCGTCCCAACTGGGCTCCACTACTGATCATTAGGAAAAGACACATAGTAACGACCACGTTCCTCGTCGAACTCCCACTTGAGATCGACGCCATCATCTGCACTGGCTTCGTCGACACCTGCAACTGGTTTTGGAAGTATCTGTGAGTCACGGGGACTCAGCAATCTCACACCCGCGAGATCAAGACTATTTAAGCTTGTAGAACAAGGAGGTGCAAAGAGGTGGAGCTGCAGCGGCAAAAGCATGTATGGTGGCTAACTTGCGCAAATGAGAGCGAGAAGAGAAGCAACGGAACGGACGTCATCTAGCAATGATCAAGAAGTGATCCTGAACACCTACTTACGTCATGCATAACACAGACCGTGTTCACTTCCCGGACTCCGCCGAGAAGAGACCATCACGGCTACACACGCGATTGACGTATTTTAATTGGGTCAAGTGACAAGTTATCTACAACCGGACATTAACAAATTCCCATCTGCCTCATAACCGCGGGCACGGCTTTCGAAAGATAATACCCTGCAGGGGTGTCCCAACTTAGCCCATCATAAGCTCTCACGGTCAACGAAGGATAAACCTTCTCCCGGAAAGACCCGATCAGTCTCGGAATCCCGGTTTACAAGACATCTCGACAATGGTAAAACAAGACCAGCAAAGCCTCCCGAATGTGCCGACAAATCCCGATAGGAGCAGCACATATCTCATTCTCAGGGCACACCGGATTGTCCAAGCTTCCGATAGGCCAGACCAGAGTTGCCCCTGGTGGCCACCGGCGACTGACAGTTTGGACCAATACTCAGAGGAGCACTGGCCCGGGGGTTTAAAATAAAGATGACCCTCGGGCTCTAGAAAACCCGAGGGAAAAAGGTATAGGTCGCAAATGGTAAAACCAAGGTTGGGCCTTGCTGGAGGAGTTTTATTCAAGGCGAACTGTCAAGGGGGTCCCATAAATCACCCGACCGTGTAAGGAACGCAAACTCAAGGAACATAATCCCGGTATAACAGTAACTAGGGCGGCAAGAGTGGAACAAAACACCAGGCATAAGGCCGAGCCTTCCACCCTTTACCAAAATATATAGATGCATTAATTAAATAAGAGATATAGTGATATCCCAACATATCCATGTTCCGACATGGAACAAACTTCAACTTCACCTGCAACTAGCAACGCTATAAGAGGGGCTGAGCAAAAGCGGTAACATAGCCAAACAACGGTTTGCTAGGAAAAGATGGTTAGGGGCTGACATGGCTGAAATAGGAGACATGATATAGCAAGTGATAGGTAGCGAGCATGGCAATAGAGCGAACAACTAGCATAGCAAAGATAGAAGTGATTTCGAGGGGTGGTCATCTTGCCTGCAAGATTCTCAGAGTTGTCGAAAGCTTGATCCTCGTAAGCGTACTCGACAGGTTCCTCGTTCACGAACTCGTCTCCCGGCTCTACCCAAGACAAGAACACAAACAAACGGAACCACAATCAACAACGAGAAATGCGCAAGCAACATGATGCAAAACATGTATGATATGCAAGACATGATATGCGATGCATATGCGTGCTCCGGAAGGAAAATGATGAACATGGCAGTAACTTGGCAAACCAAGCATTCCACTGGAAAGATGAGATGATTTCGGTCGAAATCGATATAAAGATCACCGGAATCGGATGCACGGTTTGCAAATGGCAAGCAAAACAAGAATGACACTAATCTGCGATAAACAGCAAGATAGCACTTAAAATACAACAAGTAACAATGCTACAGCATCCCAACATAGAAACAAAGCACATGGCAGTAATCTACAGGAGATGCTTGACAAAAGATGAACAATGAGCTACGGCTAGTTCACAACATAACAAGCTCAAACAAGCATGGCAAAAGTGCAAAAGATTACAGGTTCACAGACTTAGTGAAAAACTGGACATGGCAGAAATCGGCATCAGGTAGCAATGTTCGGAGCACGAAATCAATATGCTACAGGAACTTAACATAGCAAAACAAGGCATGTTAGTGTTCTACTAAATGCACATGACAAAAGTCCCTTACTGACCATAAGCCAAAAAGGACCAGAAGATATGATGGCAAGCATGTAAACATAGCAAGTTTTGTTATCAGGTTTCAGACTTAGCAGAAAACAGAGCATGGCAGAAATATTAATATGTAGGCCTCTTTGTGAGCTTGATGCACTCACTACAGAGCAATGCATGACAAACCAAGCATACCTACAGAAAGATGGCATGTTTATGAAGCTATCCATGGCAAAAACAATTACATAGCATGTATGTATCAACTACAATAAGCTTGGCAAAAATGCATGTCATGTTAAGAATCTGCCAGAAATATTTTATAGCAAAAGTAGAGCAAGATTGAGTCATGCTACGGTACTCTAAAATTGCAAAAAATTGCAGGAATGGATCAATTATAACTATAGCTACAAAACATCCTTACTGAACATCTCCAAAATATGCATGGATCTCTCTGTAGCATCAAGTTTACATGGCAACAAAATTACAGCAGACAAAGACTTAAGAGAAATCACTGTCCCTGAAATCAGAAATATTACGGGGCCTACTTTGCATGCTTGTGCTAGTCACCACAGAGATCACAAAAATACATGGACTACACCACTGGAAAGATGGCATGGCATACTTCAAAACACATGTAGAGCTCATGCTCAAAAGATGCACAGAATAAATGATACAAAAATGACAAATCTCCAAGTTCTGATAAGAACCAGAGATTAACAGCAACTAGCCCTCTTCCAACGGAGATTTGGGCATCAAGATGATCTCTAATGAACATCGTGCAATTGAACAAAATGAAGAGCATCAAGAGACGAACAATTTGACATATTATACGCGCAAATCGGAGCTACATCCACAAAGTTATCGCATCTCGAACATAGGCACTTGCTGAGAAAATTTAGGGACTTAGAAGATATTTTGAGGCGAGAAAAAGTCAACGGGTACCGATGGATCTGGATCGAGACCTGCCACAGGAGCTCGCCGGCTCGGTGGAGCAGCTCGCCGGCGGGGCCGGGGGAAGGAGGAAGGAGGAGGCGAGGGGGGCCGCGGCGACCGGAGGAGGGGCCCGGCGGCGGAGCTCCTCGCCGGCGGTGGTGGGGGCGGCGGCCGGAGGAGATGGCGGGCGGCGGGCCGGAGGCGGCGGCGCCCGGCGGTGAAGGCGGCGGCGGCGGCGGCGAGGCGCGCGGGCGCGGAGGAGGCGGCGATGCGGGCCGGCGGGCCCGCGGCGGGCTCGCGGGCCGGCGCGGAGGGAGAGGCCGGCGGGACACGTGGCAACAGCGGATTCGTCGGGGCGCGACGGCGGACGTGTCCGGCGCGGCGCGGAGGGAGAGGGTTAGGGTTCGTCTGAGATTTCGTTTTTCGGGATGCCCACTCATTTATAGGTAGAGGGAGCTAGGAGGCTCCAAATGAGGTGCGGTTTTCGCCCACACGATCGTGATCGAACGACCTAGAGCATGGAAGAGAGTTTGGTGGGCTTTGGGCTGGTTTTGGAGGGGGGTTTTGCTGGACACTCAAATGGACATTGCGGAGGCCCGGTTAACCGTTGGAGTACCAAACGACCTCCGAATGGAACGAAACTTGACCGGTAGTCTCCGGGTGGTATAACAAGACCACTTGACAAGCCGCGGTCCATTCCGAGAAAGTTTGACACACGCACACGAAAGAAAACAAGAGGGGTGCACCGGAGGAGATAGGAGCGCCGGATTGGAAAACGGACAACGGGGAAAATGCTCGGATGCATGAGACGAACACGTATGCGAATGCAATGCACATGATGACATGATATGAAAATGCATGACATGACAAAATACAAAACGAAAGAAAAAAACCCGACAATGGAGGGAATAACATATCACCTAGCTGAAAATGGCAAGAGTCGGAGTTACAAATAATGCAAGATACATGCGGGGTGTTACAAATGCCACAGTTAAAAGAAAATTACATGTTTAACGAATTTTATTGTTAATATAATCTCTCTGTTAATATTAATCAATGCCATCGTTTGAGAAATGCTACTGTCTTGCTTTCTTTCCCATTTAGATAAGGTAGATGCTTCTTTTTGTTGGCTTCTGTGTCATCCACCGTTATTGACCACTAGTTGTTTCCTTTGCACCTTGTGTAAACAGGGTTATCTACTTCTCCTCGTTGCCATTGTGACCTTTTGTTGCACTGCACAAAACATTTTTGTTTTAAGAGAGTTTTGTGCAGTTCAACCAAAATGTCACACCGACAACGTTGCTTGATTGCTTGATCTTAGTGGAACTGCACAAGAGGAGATCTTACTTCATATCCGTGTTGGCAAATTTGGTTCAGATCTTCTTCTTGTGAGTTGTTTGAATTCCGTGTCATGAGAGGTCAGTACTAGCCTTCTTTCACATGATTCTGCAGTGTGCTTTCATATGTTGTGCTACTTTTACGGTAATGTTCCTTGATTTTAGTGAACTGCACAAAATGGAGACAAGACTTCCAATCTGTATGTGCACCGTAATATCCCATTGAGGTAAGATAAGGATATTTCACAATTGTTGGCCTGTATTTTGCCACTTTCATCAGAAAATTAATGTCATTGTTTAGTACTATACTTGTGCAACCTAATTGACATGCCAAATCTTACATTGAAGGCGAAGCTTGTCTGTTATTGAACCAAGTGATGAAGGGGAAGAACAAGCGGAAGAAAAACAAAAATCAACTCCTGGTGCTGTAATGAAGCACTGGAACTGTGATGACACAAGTAATGATATAGTTTTGCATCTTAATTTATTGCTATGGCTGGAACGAGCAATTGTTTTGCCACTGATTTGATGCCACTCTTAATGTAATACGTAATTATCTCTACTTGTGCAAATAGGGATCTTCTTTGAAGATACCATATATTTTAGTGGAACTGCACAAGAAGATGTTGAAAACATTAAACTAATCGAGAAGTATATAGTAAGCATGGCCACCATAGTAGATAGCAACAGATGGTTCCGGAGAAGTGCTTCATCTGTATGCTCTACACAATAAGCCTCCTGACAAAGGTTGGTACTCACCCACTGATTTCATCCATATGATTGAGCTTTGTCATCTCTATTGGTGTTGTGCTACTGTTTAGATATTGTCATGAAAAAGTGGTATTGTCCTTGAGAAGTGCTTCATCTGTGCTGTTTTAAATATTTCCTTTCCTTTTTTCGAGCAAACAGGGATGCTAGCATTTAGTTGTCCTCTTGTCTTTGCACAACAGGATCATCCTCCTCTGAAGAAGAATATGGAGTACGTGAAGTGACTAGTTCCGATTATGCCAGGATGAAGAAGCCCTGTCTATCTTCTCATGAGAAGGAGCAGTTGAAGGATGGTTACATTATTCCCCACAAGACCAGACTAACTTCAGCTCAGAAGGACTGACAAATCTCCATTTTCTTGCTATGATGCGCGAGTACAATGTTGTTCTAGGATTCTTTCCGGTGAGTTCCATTTTTCTAAAAGTGTGCTCTACATGGACCATGTAGGTGACTGTTTAAACTGTTAATTCATAGTGCAGTTTGCTTTATACTAATCACTTTTTTTGTATTTGTGCAAACAGGGGTGCTCAGCTTGATTTCAATGGGAACTGCACAAAATGTTCATGAATACATCGAATCATTCATTTCCACCACAAGAAAGGAGGTGCCGATAAGTTCAAGGCGTTGCAACATATAAGGGCGAAATCTTACAAGCTACGCACGAATTTGGTTGATTTTGGTGGAACTGCACAAAAAGAACAACTGGTTTATTTAGCACGAGGTGCCACGTGAATGTCTGAACTGATGGCAAACCCTGCCCATTCCACAATTGTATGCATTTGATATTTTGGAATGGGACTACCTTGTCAAATTTTGCTCATTGATTTTAGCAAGAAGACATGCGTTTGACATTTTCGAATGGGACGCCCTTTGCTGTCAGCAGCGTCGATCCACTTTTTCTTTATTCTTTAGTTGTGAAGTAGATATTGGCTCTGACATGTGAATCGTGAGATGCATAATCATCGATTGTTTTGAATGTTCTCTATGAATTGCCAGGCCTGTGTGTTTGATTGCAATGTACAGGAACGCTAAAAAGCTGCTCAAACTCTTTGTACTCCTTCTGTTCCTTTTTACTTCACACATTGTGAAAGTGCATACTTTTTTCTATAAGATTGGTCAAAGTAGAGATACTTTGACTGCAGACAAAACTTGTATGCAGACTAGAAAGGACTAGAGGGAGTACATGTGAAACCGCTGCAAACGAGGTGATCACCCTGGGAATAATGCTAGTACGTATTGTTTTGCATGTTCATCCAATGCTAGTGATACAAGAATGCGAACTAATCGAAATAAAATCATTCATACACGGTCGGATTTCAGATAAACATGCCGGATTTCATTACATTTCATACATTCTTCAACTAAAAAGGGGTGCACTAGAGGTATAATTAATTAACCGAAGCTACCCACCTGTGTCCGGCTGAGCCGAACAGAAGCTTTAGTGACTTAACTGCAGGTGCAGTTGCGTAACTGACATGTGGCCTA
Organism: Triticum aestivum; assembly: GCF_018294505.1. Classification (NCBI taxonomy): domain Eukaryota; kingdom Viridiplantae; phylum Streptophyta; class Magnoliopsida; order Poales; family Poaceae; genus Triticum; species Triticum aestivum. The sequence goes on along the minus strand of NC_057814.1, from coordinate 139,258,976 downwards.
GATGCCTGTTGGGCCCATGTGTCAGTCAGCCAACTGCACCAGCAGTTAAGTAGAAGCAGCGTCCTTCTTCAACATAGCTCTCCGACTCCACGTCGCCGCCAAGAAGCAAACCGGCCGTCAGTGGTCAACCCGCCTAGCTTGGCTTCAACCGGAGGGTAGCAGTGGTGGCCTTACTTGGACCCGAGTGGTGGCGACCTACCGTGTTCTACTCTTCCTCGCTTTCTGTGTGGCGCGGCCTCGTTGGCAGCGGGGCGGGGCCTCGGCGGAGCCGGAGATGTCCTCTGTCTCGTTGCCGGCGGGCGGCGCCTCGGTGGAGCGGGGGAAAACCTCCCACTCCTTGCCGGCATGGTGGGGCCTCGGCGGAGCCGACGGTGTCCTCTGTCTCGTTGCCGGCGGGCGGCGCCTCGGTGGAGCGGGGGAAAACCTCCCACTCCTTGCCGGTAGGGTGGGGCCTCGGCGGAGCCGGCGGTGTCCTCTGCCTCGTTGGTGGCGCCGCAGGGCCTCGGCGGAGCAGGGCCTCGTCGACGCCAGCGAAGCGGGGACTCGTCGGAGCCGACATTGTCCTCTGCCTCGTCCTCGGTCTCGCCAAACAGCGCCTCGCCCGCTTCATCGCCCTCTTTGTAGGCGGTCGCAGCCTCCGCCACCCGCATGCGGTATCGCCAGCGCTCGAGGCGGCCCTCGCGGGCGGAGGGTACGAGTCGAGCAGCGCCTCCTGCTCCGCCCGCTCCGCGGTGTTCTGCTCCTCCGCCTGCAGGTGCTCCTGGAGGAGATGGTGGTTGTAGGTGGCGTCGGCCTGCGCCTCCCAGAACTGCTCCTCACGCTTCTGCCTCACCGTGTCCATATATTGGGCACGGACCTCGCCGATGGTCATGGTGCAATGCACCGGCGAGGATGGCGCAGAGGAGGGGGTTGGCGCCGGATCGTCGACTACCATGTTCTCCATTGGGACGTCGTCGTCCTCCGGCTGCTGGCCGGCCAGCCAGTCGGCAGCAATGGCTGCCATCTCCTTGTGGTCCATCGTCCGCCCGTCCCGAAGAGCGCTGGAGCGCGAGGAAGCCATGGTGGGCAGTAGTGGTGTGGACAGGAGAAAGGGAATGGATGCGGATGACTGCGGCTATGGCCGGCGCAGCAGTTTATATAGCAATGGTGGGCGGCGGAGGGACGGATGTGTGGCGCCGGAGTAGCCGCCTCGGCAACCGTGTATCATTAATGTGGGCGGCAGAAGGACTGACGGACGGCACTTGTGTTGTTTGAAGGTGGAGCAATCACCTGCACCGAGAAGCAGGGTGGGCGGCGCTGACCGTTTCGGGCGGAAAGCGGGCGCGGGCGAGGGAGGCGGTCTGGGTGGGCCAGGGCAGTCAGACTCGTGCTTGGCAGCGGGTCGGTCCAGCAGCCGGACATGCTGGCTTGCCAGCTAGCTCGCCGAGCTAAGCGGCGACAATCAGACGATGGACGTAGCTTCCGACCAGGAGCCGGCGCCACTGTCCAAGCCGGTTCATGCCGTGTTCACCATAGAGCAGGTGCGGCCGCACTTCGACGCCCTAATGGCGGAAGAGCTACCAGTGCAGGAGGACCTGTGTTGCAACCTCCGTCTCCTCAACGAGCACCGGTGAACAAGCGAACGACAATGCCGTCGCGGACATGTGGCCCTATGATCCTGGCTTCCCGAATGAGCAGCGGGCGCTGTATCAGACCATCTGTAGGGCCCGCGAGGCCCTCTCCGTCGTCCTTCGATTTGTTGCGCTCGCCGTGGCGCCGCCGTCTCGCGTTGTCAACAAGGTCAACGTACATGAGGATGAGGAGATAACTTTACTTGGAGAGGATGACAGTGGGGACCCACCAGGGCCATAGCCGCACGTACGCAAGTGCCTCCTTATTAGTATATAAAACTATAAAATTTTTTGCTTCCTCCTGGTTTCCTGACATCACAGTCCCACACCATTGTCAACCTATGTAGTCAATAAACGAGAGAATTGCACAAGAAGCGGCCGACAGCTGGGACCAAGCAGCTCGAGCAGTATTTTTGTTTTTGAGGTGTGAGCACTGCAGAGTTTTTCTCGAGCGATGTTTAGCCCAGATATTAATTTTTCTCCTCTGAACAACAACGAAAACATCGCTGCAGGTATTAACTGGGCGGGCTGTGGCCCATCTAGCCCAGGCCAGATATCCAGCCCAGATATTAATTTTTTTCAAGCGGAAAATGGCTAGCCGAGCTATACTTTTTTTAGGAATACCCAGGCAAGGTCAAGTTGTTATTCTCCGCCCCGCTAGGCTACAAATCTTTCCTAGGAGGGATGCATTAGGCTTAACAAAAAATGGGCTTTAAGAAATAATAAATGGGATGTAATTATATAAACTGGGCAGTAACTATAAAAAATGCACCAAACATGTAATTACTTTATAAAATATTATTTTTGGATATTGAAAATTTTATTTCATTAATTGTTGCGAGCGCAATGTTTCGTTGGATTTTTACGTAATATATATTTATATTCAAATTGTATTTAATCTGACTAGAAATTTCGCGATAAAAATATTTCGGATCCCATCAAAATATGGGAAATTTTATTGAATTCTGTTTTGAACGGTTGGTTGAAATGGGTTGTACTTTTAACAAACTGTAAATGGGCTGTAGTAAATTCCATTCGAATTCAAATCTCAAATGGGCTATAAGTTCTCTGCCACACACTTGTGGCCTTACTAAGTTGACGCGTCCCCTCAAAAAAAAAGAGAGTTGACGCGTATGCAAGGCTTTGTCAACTTATAGTCAACACACGGTACTAGCAGCAGTGGCCGTTGGATGTCCATCCAACGGATGCCGTGCTTCTTCTTCAATCTCGGATATTCTAGCTTCACCCACCCAAAAAATTATTCCTCCCCCTGACATCTGGGGCGCACCGTTTCGGAAGCTAACCTGTGGGCCTACTAAGTTGACGCGTACCAAGGGCTTTGTCAACTTAGTCAATATAAACGATTCTACCTGCAGTGCCCATACGATGTCCATCCAACGACCGTCGTGCTTCTTCAACCTCTGGTATTCTTGCTCCAGCCGCCCAAAGCAGCGTCGGTCGTGCCGCCTTCTCCTGCCTCCCGTGGCCGGCTCTGCTGCCGCGGAGGCCTCACCGCCCCCTACTACTCCCACCGCTGGCTAGGCCATCCCTCCACTCACCCACACCCCCTGTTATTCTGCAGCGACGGCAGCCTCACACCGCAGCCGAACCAGTGAAGCCTCGTACTCCTCTCCGCGTGGGTATCCACTGCCGCGTCTTCCCCGGCTCCGCGTCGTCCCCTTCCTAGGCCTCACCGTCGTCCACCGCCGTGGTGCTCTCGGCGCGGCGTGGTCAATGTGGTCAACGACCGACTTCCATCGGAAGAGTACTGTACGTGGAGAGGCTGACAGCTGGGTCCACGGCAGCCGCAAGGAAGGGCCTCCTTATTACGCGCAAAATAATTATTCCTCCACCTGACAGCGGGGACCCACTGGACGAGCCACCGTATTTCGTGAAAAAAACATTTCCCCCCTGACTGCTGGGACCCACCAGCTACATCTTCGCACGCAAGGAAGTGTGCCCGGGCAAAAAAAAGATTCGCCCCCCTGACTGTTGTGACCCACCAGCTACATCTTCGCACGCAAGGAAGTGCCTGACAGTCGGGACCCACTTGGTCGAAGCATACGTAGCATTGTCATTCTGGTCGTGAACGTGTACGTACATACTGGTCGATGTAGAGGTGCGCACGTGTCGTAGTAGAGGCGCGCACGTAGCATGTACACGTATGTACAGCGGCCAGTGTGCAAGAAAGAAAATACGGCCACGTACGTACATACGGGCGGGGTCTCGAACCCCTACTCGCGCATACGTACGGCCAGGGCTCGTGTACATGGCTGGGTCGGAACGGAGAAACTGCGTCGTCGTCGTGTTCATGGGGAGGCAACGGAATGCGTCGTGTTCATCGGGAGGCAACGGAACGCGTGGGAGCCAACCGGCTTGGACGGAACAGCCGATGGAAATGAGGCCTGGCGCACCGCAGAACGGAGGAAACAGCCTTGTGTTCGACCGGCCACGGTCGAAACGGGATCCTGTTCATCGGGAGGGGTCTGGCGTACCGCAAAACGGAGGAAACGGACTTGTGTTGGACCTCCTACGGTCTAAACGGGGTCCTGTTGATCGGGAGGGGTGTGGCGTACCGCAAAACGGAGGAAATGGACTTGTGTTGGAGCGCTACAGTCGAAACGGGGGTCTTGTTCATCGGGAGGGGTGTGGCGTACCGCAAAACGGGACTCCACGGGATACTATTCATCTCCACCGTCGACCCCCTCCAGCCTCCACGGGCTACTGTTCATCCACCGTCGACCTCCTCCAGCCTCCACCTGCGACTGTTCATCCACGGGCTCCTGTTCATCCAGCCTCCACCGCGCGCTACTCCACCGTCTACTGTTCATCCAGCCCTCCACGGGGTCCTGTTCATCCAGCCCCAACCGGCTCGATCGATCGGGGTCCTGTTCATCCAGAGGCAACACCACGGGGTCCTGTTCATCCACCCCCACCGGGAACTGTTCATCCAAACCCCCCAGCAACGCTCACTGTTCATCCAGAGGCAGCATCGATCGGCTTCAGTTAGCAGCAGTAGCGAAGGAATCGCTCGATCGGGTTCAGTAACGTAGCTAGTGCAATCGCTCGGGTTCAGTTAGAGCCCAACGCCTCGCTCGGGTTCAGTTAGAGCCCAACGCCTCGCACACACGCGCGTACATGTACGAGAGAAACGCGCATCGCTCGGCCCTGACCACCACCGTTACCGGGAACACCCCGATATTTTCCTTGCCGTCGCTTCTACCATGGTTTTTTCCGTCATGGACGGCCCAAAGAATGTCATGCAGCTGCGTCTCCGGCCCGCCCAGGACGAAAAACCCATTTTCTGTCATGATTTTTTGTCATAGAAGTAGGATCCCACCACTCTATGATGATACCGGGTTTTGTCATAATTATCGTCACAGAAGTGTCATAAGTATGACAGAATTTTTTTTCGGTCGGCCCAAAATGCCACGGATGTGTCTTTTTTTTGTAGTGCCTACTTTGTGTATTATTCCGTAAGGGGCTGATTTGTATCCATATGTTTCGTGCTATGGTTAGATTTATCATAATTCTTCTTTTGTAGTTGCAGATGCTTGCTATAGGGGGTAATCATAAGAAGGTTGCTTGTTCAAGTAACAACAGCGCCCTAGCACCGGTCCACCCACATATCAAATTATCAAGTAGCGAACGTGAATCAACTAAAAATGATGAATGTGACTAGATGACAATTCCCATGTGTCCCCGAGAACGCTTTGCTTATTATAAGAGAGGTTTCCGGCTTGTGCTTTGCTATAAATAGGATTGGGCCACCTTGCTGCACCTTTGTTACTATTGCTACTTGTTAATTGTTACAAATTATCTTGCTACAAATCTATCTGTTACCGCTACTTTCAGTACATGAAGAGAATACCTTGCTGAGAACCGCTTATCATTTCCTTCTGCTCGTCGGTGCATTCAACACTCTTACTTATCGAAAGGACTACAATTGACCCTATACTTGTGGGTCATCACAGTGCTAGCTCCCTTTGAATCCATCTATGAACATCGATCTTCCTATGGATTACAATCTGGAGGAGGGGGAGGGGGTCTACCATTACACCCACCATGGAGCGATGTCTGCATGACATTGTATTGCCGCACAAGACTCTTCTCTTTTTATCCACATGTTCAGCATGACCGTGTAAAATAACTAACATGCATATGAAAAAAACATAGTGAGATTATGTAAGGAGAGCACGCAGAAATCTGGAGTGATGGTAACAACCAGTGGATAGATCCAAAAATAATGATAGTAGGCAGATGATAGCTTTAGCTTAATAAAAAGACATATGATGGCTGATTTAATTTTTGTTTCCCACCCAAGATGAACCACATTGTAGATACCCTACATGAACCAGATAGTAGACATATACTATTCATTGTTTCCTCGATATGTGCCCCACAAGCATTTTAAAACTCAAGTTCAAACAATACTTTGGACCTGACTTGGAGTCTAAGAGGTGAACATGATGATAAAGTAGCAGGTAATATTAAACAATGCATAACATAAGAAGAAACAAAAGAGTATGACCTCTCTTGTAGATCCGTGTACTCCTGAGGTTCATCTGCTGAGTCGATGATGGTGATGCAGTTGCGGTGCTTGCCGGCGGCAGGGAAGGAGATACGAGGTGGTGAAAGATGGTCAGGAGTCATGATGTTTGGCATGGTGGACACTTCTATCGATGGTGTGATGTCTACTATGCAACCTTCTCCTTGTAGACGTTGTTGGGCCTCCAAGTGTAGAGGTTTGTAGGACAGTAGCAAATTTCCCTCAAGTGGATGACCTAAGGTTTATCAATCCGTGGGAGGTGTAGGATGAAGATGGTCTCTCTCAAACAACCCTGCAACCAAATAACAAAGAGTCTCTTGTGTCCCCAACATACCCAATACAATGGTAAATTGTATAGGTGCACTAGTTCGGCGAAGAGATGGTGATACAAGTGCAATATGGATGATAGATATGAGTATTTGTAATCTGAAAATATAAAAACAGCAAGGTAGCAAGTGGTAAAAGTGAGCGTAAACGGTATTGCAATGCGTTGAAACAAGGCCTAGGGTTCATACTTTCACTAGTGCAAGTTCTCTCAACAATAATAATATAATTGGATCATATAACTATCCCTCAAGATGCAACAAAGAGTCACCCCATAGTCACTAATAGCGGAGAACAAACGAAGAGATTATTGTAGGGTACGAAACCACCTCAAAGTTATCCTTTCTGATCGATCTATTCAAGAGTCCGTAGTAAAATAACATGAAGCCATTCTTTCCATTTGATCTATCATAGAGTTCATACTAGAATAACACCTTAAGACACAAATCAACCAAAACCCTAATGTCACCTAGATACTCCAATGTCACCTCAAGTATCCGTGGGTATGATTATACGATATGCATCACACAATCTCAGATTCATCTATTCAACCAACACAAAGTACTTCAAAGAGTGCCCCAAAGTTTCTACCGGAGAGTCAAGATGAAAACGTGTGCCAACCCCTATGCATAGATTTCCAAGGTCACGGAACCCGCAAGTTGATCACCAAAACATACATCAAGTGAATCAATAGAATACCCCATTGTCACCACGGGTATCCTACGCAAGACATACATCAAGTGTTCTCAAATCCTTAAAGACTCAATCCGATAAGATAACTTCAAAGGGAAAACTCAATCCATTACAAGAGAGTAGAGGGGGAGAAACATCATAAGATCCAACTATGATAGCAAAGCTCGCGATACATCAAGATCGTACCACCTCAAGAACACGAGAGAGAGAGAGATCAAACACATAGCTACTGGTACATACCCTCGGCCCCGAGGGTGAACTACTCCCTACTCGTCATGGAGAGCGCCGGGATGATGAAGATGGCCACCGGTGATGGATTCCCCCCCTCCGGCAGGGTGCCGGAACAGGGTCCCGATTGGTTTTTGGTGGCTACAGAGGCTTGCGGCGGCGGAACTCCCGATCTAGTCTGTTCCCCGATGTTTTTAGGGTATATGGGTATATATAGGCGAAAGAGGTCGGTTAGGGGAGCCACGAGGGGCCCACGAGGGTGGGGGGCGCGCCCAGGGGGGCAGGCGCACCTCCCTGCCTCGTGGCCACCTCATTGCTTCCCTGACGTACACTCCAAGTCTCCTGGATTGCTTCCGTTCCAAAAATAACTCTCCCGAAGGTTTCATTCCGTTTGGACTCCATTTGATATTCCATTTCTTTGAAACACTGAAATAGGCAAGAAAACAACAATTTGGGCTGGGCCTCCGGTTAGTAGGTTAGTCCCAAAAATAATATAAAAGTGTATAATAAAGCCCATTAAACATCCAAAACAGAATATAATATAGCATGGAACAATAAAAAATTATAGATACGTTGGAGACGTATCATGGAGCAGCTCAGGTGAGGTGAAAGACGGTGCGGTAGGAGCAGGACAAACCACACAAAGTTGTCTTCGACACCTATCTGTAACTGAAGTAATTCTATAAGGGCTTCTTTGGCTTGCATGATTCTAAAAACGTAGGGATAGGAAAAACGCAGGAATATGATAGGAATGCACATGGAAAATAGAGCATTTGTTAACACATGAGTTCTGTCAACTTGGATGTTTAGTTCACAGGAATTGGAAGAGCATAGGAATATAAAGAAACATGGCAAAATTAAAGTCAAACCACATGAAAATGTGTACAGTTAGAATGTTATTATCCCACTAATGCACTTAGTCTTGTTTTCATCCATAGGATTTTGAAAAGTAGGTCCAGGTGGATGTTAAAATTTCTATGTTTTTCCTTTGAAACAGACACAAAAGGAAAAATCCTTCAGTTTTGTTTTGCTCCATTCCTTTCAACCAAATGCATGAATAATTGAATAGTAGTAGTACCATAGGAAAATGTCCTATTGCTATGTTTTTCCTTCACTTTTTCCTTTGAACCAAAATAGCCCTAAAGGATCGACATGAATGTAGAGTAAAAAGTGATGCAACAAGTGTACAACCTCTTTGGCATAGCCGTGTTGACCTCAACATCATTGGGTTGGTCCTGAAGATGTTGACGCGGAGGTGTCTGTCGGAGGTGGGGAAGAAGATCTGACGTGTTTGTAGACAACATCGAGGGTACTGCTCTGTTGTGATAGATGGTTCCGTCATTGGAGCAGCTCCGGCGAGCTGTACGACGTCGAGGCTGAAGTAGTACAAGACATACATTGTTAATCTGAAGTGGGATTCTATAGCATCTCCAATAGCAGATGATGCAAAATAAATCACCAAAAAGTGCTAGATGTGAAACAACATCACTAGAAAATACCCAACTCCAACAGATGATGTAAAAACTGTTGACTCTAAACATAACTGTCGAAACTGAATTTTACTGTAGAAACTACTGAATGTTACTGTTGAAACTGAACGCACTACTAGGAGATAAGCTCTTCACTGGTAGTTTAGGCTACTCAAGAACTAGTGGCAGAGAAGTAGTGATCTAAATCAGTAGCCGCTCAACAGAGAACACACTAGCAGATAGCATCCAAAGCACCAGCGCGAGTGAGAGCCAGAGCAGCAACTCGTGTAGCTACAGCAGCTCGTGTACCAACATCAGAAGCACGAGCGAGAGCAGAGCAGCAGCACGAGGGAGAGCTGGAGCACTGCCAAGGGAGCCTCGCCTGGGTGAGAGCCACTGTGGAGGATGTCGTCGGCGGCACCAGCGTCGAGGGATCCGCGCCATGGTGGAGTGGGATCGAGCACCGGCGGCACCGTAAGGTCGAGTCAAGGAGAAGATGCGATGTGGTGAGTGTAGAACCTCTTTGATAGCGCCAAGTAGGCCTCAGATTCATCCAAGGAGTCGGTGACGATGCGGCGGTTCCGGTGGGACAGGTTAAGGAGGTGCTATGGGAATGGAGGAGCCGCGATAGACGAGGCGATCATCGGAGTAGCTCCTTGGTAGTGGAGGAAGGGGCGGCTGAACTTATGGGATGATGAGATCGACGATGGATCCTCATCTGGTGCGACATATGAGGGACATCGAGCTGTTGCGGTGGACTACATCATCGGGGAAGAGGCTCCGGCTCGCAGCGGTGGGGTGGCAGACGAAGGACGGTGGGGCTTCACGGCTGGTGGAGAGAGGTTTTGGTGGCCTGGATTTTCGAATGGGGAAAAGGAGGGGATGGGAGGGAGAACCATGACTTAGGGATGCGCTTGCCCGAAATATAGGGTAAGTTAGTAAAGTACCCCCACCGATTTGAACGGGGATTCCACATGTCGGGATTTCGCAGGAGGAGGTAGTTTTCACACGCGTTGTAATTTCGGGATAGCAAGGCGCGGGTTGAGGAGGGACTTTTTGGAGCACAAAGAGATAAAGAGATATATTGAAATTCCGAGATAGCAAGGCGTGGATTGAAATCTTGAGACAAACCTAACGTGTATGGTACCAAATCAATTCACACTTCCCTCAACGAAAAAAAATCAATTCGCACCACATAAGAGAGAGTCTTGTCCCGTTTTACTGTATGAATTACTACGAATGCCATTCAAAACTTTGAATCCATGTTATTTTCAATTAAAATATTTTGCTAGGTGTATAATGCTTGTAACCTACTCAAATGAACATGTTAGTGCATTCCAAATGTGTTTATTTTTTAATTTTTGGTGGAAAAGTAAAGCCTCATACTACGATTATTATAAAAAAGAAATGCATTTACTATGATTATATGATTACACAGCAAAAACCTCATTTCTTCCTAAAGTAATCTTATGACGTATCTACCATTCTATGAAAATTTCAGAATTAATGCTTATCTAAGCTAGGCCTTCCTCTTCAAAGATTATTTCTGCCTAAAGTTTTGTTTTGGACAAAAACTTAACTCAAACTCAATTCAATTGACCTAAAGCTTTTACCTCAGCTCCACCTAGTATAGTAGATGCTATAGTAACTTGGTCTGGTCAAATAAATCAATGTAAACCCCCTTTCTGCCATTTTATCTCACTGGGCTGCAGCATGATTGCACCTCTCTCCCTCTCATTAGCCCTTCTAGCCATCTCATTGACCTCACCCTGCAACCATGCTTTATAAACTTCTCCATGTCACTGGTGGCCATCATCTAGAAAGACAAATTCATATAAAAAAGAACTGAATTTTGAACACTGACATTCATCTAAAGCCCAGGCAGCCAACACATGTACACTGACACTAGGAAGCAATAATACTGAACACTACTACGAGCAAAGATCCATCACGGCAGATCATCCGTGGCACAGTTGAAACTAACCCTAACCCCAAGCAGAGAGAGAGAGAGAGAGGAAAAGGAGAGAGAAGGGTGCCGGACTTAGAAAGGGTGGAGTCAGGGGAGATAGAGGCGGTGATGTCTACTACGCAACTTTTCTTCTTTTAGACTCTGTTGGGCCTCCAAGTGCAGAGTTTTATAGGCAGCAACAAATTTCCCTCAAGTGGATGACCTAAGGTTTATCAACCCGTGGGAGGTGTAGGATGAAGATGTTCTCTCTCAAACAACCCTGCAATGAAATACAAAGAATCTTTTGTGTCCCCAACACACCCAATACAATGGTAAATTGTATAGGTGCACTAGTTCGACAAAGAGACGGTGATACGAGTGTAGTTTGGATAGTAGACATAGGTTTTTGTAATCTGAAATAAAAGAAAACAAGGTAGCAAGTAGTAAAAGTGAGCACAAATGATATACCAATGCTTAGAAACAAGGCCTGTGGTTCATACTTTGACTAGTGTGAATCTCTCAAGAGTGCTAATATAATTGAATCATATAACCATCCCTCAACGTGCGACAAAGAATCACTCCAAAGTTCTTATCAATAGTGGAGAACATAAGATGAAATTGTTGTAGGTAGCGGACCACCTCAAAGTTATCCTTTTCGATCTATCTATTGAGCCATCCCTATAAGTGTCACAAAAATCCCTAGAGTTTGTACTAAAATAACATCATATGATACACATCAATCAACTCTAATGTCATCTAGATACTCCAATGTCACCACAAGTATCCATGAGTTAATTATTTATATGCATCAAAAAATATCAAATTCATAATATTCAGTCCAACACAAAGAACTTCAAAGAGTACCCCAAAGTTTTTTTATTATAGAAAGTAGGGCGAAAATGTGTATCAACCTATGTGCCTAGATTACCCCATTGTCACCTCGGGAATCCGCAAGTTGATTATCAAAACATACATCAAGTGACTCAATAGAATACCCCAAGACATACATCAAATGTTCTCAAAATCCAAAATATTCGATCCGATAATAATGAAACCTCAAAGGGAAAGACTCAATTCATCACACCAAGATAGAAAGGGAAGAACACCTATGATCCAACTATATTAACAAAGCCCGTGTTACATCAAGATCATGCCAAATCAAGAACACAAGGGAGAGTAATCAAATACATGGCTACTGGTACATACCCTCAACCCCGAGGGTGAACTACCCCCTCCTCGTCATGGAGACCGCGAAGATGATGAAAATGGCCTCCGGTGATGGTTTCACCCTCCGAAAGCATGCCAGAAAAGGCCTGCAGATGAGATAGCTTCGGAATAGAGGCTTGTGGCGGCGGGTTGGAAGTTCTAGGTTCCTTTCCGGGGGTTTCCCAATTATAAGAATTTTCAGCATTGGTTTCACACTAATAGGAGTTACGTGGGACCCACGAGCTCAGACGACTTCCCAGCCCCCGGGCGCATGGGGTGATTTTGTGACTCCCTCGTGGGTCTACTGGTTCTTCGTCGAAGCTTCAGGAGTCTCTCATGTTCCAAATAAATCACCGTAATTTTTTGTGGCATTTGGACTTCGTTTGGAATGGATTTTCTGGAAACCAAAAACATGCAGAAAACAACAACTGGAACTGGGCACTAGGTTAATAGGTTAGTTCCCAAAAACAATATAAAAGTGCACCAAAACCATATAAAATGATTGTAAACATGGCATGAATACTATAAATTGTAGATAGGCCGAGGACGTATCAGGTGGCGAGGTGGAGATTGAGGGAGAAGGCGACACCGAAGAGGGGCTTGGGGGAGACCGCCACGACGAGGACGGGCTCGGGGGAGACCGCGGCGCGGAGGAGGGGATCATGGGAGACCGCGGCGAGGGGCGGGTGGGGTCTTCTCCGCCATGAGGTCGGCGATGGCGAGGGCAACATGGTGTCAGTGGCGGCGAGAGCAAATCGAGAGAGAGAGAGAGAGAGAGAGAGAGAGAGAGAGAGAGAGAGAGAGAGAGAGAGGGAGGGAGGGAGGGAGAGAAGAGAATGGGCTACGTCTAATCCCAGTACTAAGTGACCTAACTTAGTTGTAGCGCGTGCAAGAGTGCTACTGCTAAGGTCTCCTTGTTCTTTTGGTTTTATTATTTTTAGTTATAATATATACACGATAGATGTAGCGTGGATAAGGGTAACCCGCGCTACAACTAAGTTAGTTGTATTGTGGCCCTCACAACCCAGTGCTATAGATATTTTATTGTTTATTATTTTTCTGAAATGTATTTTTCTTTTTTCCCTTTTTTCTAAAATGTACTTTTATTTTTCTTTTTATTTTGTTTTTTCTTCTGAAATGTACTTTTATTTACTTTTCTTTTGGTTTTTATTTTTCTTTTTCTTTTGTTTTTTCCAAAATGTACTTTAATTTTCTTTCCTTTTTCTTTTTATTTTTTCCTAAAGTGTATATTATTTTTATTATTTTTCCTTTTTTCCTTCTCCTTTCATTTTTCTTTTTTTCACCTCCGAAAGGCTGAGCCGGCATAGCATCTTGACCGATAACTCAGGTCCTTGCATAATATTAATTAGTGATACATTAGTGCATCATATATATATATATATATATATATATATATATATATATATATATATATATATATATATATATCGATAACGCGGTTAACTGCGCATACAAAATAGGTACATATATAAATGATAGTTTCTCAGCATCAACGACGTTTCATAGTGATCTTCTTTCCTTTTTTGTTCGCTGTCGAATAGTTGAGCCCCTCATCGTGACTTTTCCTTTTCTAGGGAGTACGATCGTTCTTAGGTAATGTAGTCTTGCTTCTTGTTTTGACGTATGCTTCATCGTCATAATCATCTTCCCTAACCAGGTCGATGTATGGTCGTAGTCTTCCTCGTTGGTGACTCGATTCATTCCGACGATACTCCTTTTGCCTCTCCTCACGACAACACGACTGGGATTGCTCGAGGTCGGTTATGAAGAAGCATTGGGTCATGTGCTCAGCGTGTAGCCATGGCTCATTTTTGGCGGTGACGTTCATGGTAGCGCCATCGGCATCGAGTATTGACATGGTAGTGAAATGCCGGTTTTCTCTTTGGACGGCCTTAGCCCATCTGACACGGAACATCGTCGCGTTGTGTAGTCCAGAGTAGTTAAGCTCCCAGATCTCTTCGACCCTTCTGTAGTATCTTTCAGTTACGCTGTTGTCGCCAGTCATGGATTCCATCGTCACCCCTGAGTTCTGGTAATCACTGTCTTTGGCCTCCTTGTAGAACGTGTATCCGTTAATATCATATGCCTGATAAGTCGCGAGGTTGACCGTGGGGCCATGTGCTAAGGCACATATACTCTTTCTGTCCGTACAACCCTCTTTCGAGGGATTAGCTAGAACTCGCTCTTTGAACCAACGCAAGAAAGTGGAGTTGTGCTCTCTAATAACTTTGGCATCTATCTTGCGCACCCCTGGTCACGGTAGTTCTTTGCGATGGTGTCTTTGTGCAGTGTCACGAATGATCTAGCACCTTTAGGTGTTGTAGCACTACTAAGTTTGCTCTGTCAAAGTCATTGCGTCGACCTGAGTGGTGCACATGCAATTCCATCTGGCCGTTGGTGTGGCCTTCTTCTCTGAGCCTACCAATGTGCTTGTTGACAGGCAAACCAACAATAGGGTTTCCGATGCCTAGATAATTCTCACAAAAGATGCACTCTTGGGTCAGATAGCCCTGGACGATGCTTCCATCCGGACGGGACATGTTACAAATGAATCCTTTGATGACCCTATTCATTCTCTCGAATGGCATCATGCTGTGCAGGGATGTCAGCCTGAGGTCGATGATATCGTCCACAATGTGGACACACATATGCAACATGACATCAAAGAACGCGGGCGGGAATTACATCTCAAGCTCATTTAGTATGACAACAATCTCTTCCTGTAGCCTTCAGAGCCGCTTCACACTGATCAACTTTCGAAACATAACGTCGAAAAAGTTGCAGAGACCAGCAAGCGTGTCACGGACATGCTTGTCTATTATCCCTCTAAGTGCAACAGGGAGTATCTATGTCATCATCATGTGACAGTCATGAGACTTCATCCCACTGAACCTTTTTTTTCTTGCTTTCTAGAAATAATCTCTTCTTCCCACAGTAACCGGAACTAACTTTGATTGCGGTAAGGCACTTGAAGAATTGATCAATCTCCTTTCGACTTAAGGTGAAGCAAGAGGGAGGGGGCGTAAATAATGTTCTTCCTTCTTGTTGACTTTTTTGCGCCTGTCTTTCGTCTCTGTATCCGTCTCCGTCTCCTCTGATGACTTAGGGGGTCGTCCTATGTGGAGATCTTCCCTGATATGCAAAAAATTTGAAGTCTCTTCCTGCCTTTGGCCCATCCCTTGCATGACCACCACCCCAAGGTGGTGCGACTTTGCGCCCACAACCCCGTGAAAAAGCTCATGTAGCCCCTAGCCATTTCAGGCGGCCACCCGATGCATCGTCCCCGTGCCTTGTGCACGCGCGCCGGCGGTGACCGTCGTTTGACCGGGTGGGCCCCCATTGACAGGTGATTAGCTTAAGGCTAATCTCATGTTAGCCCTAACCCTCTTACCTAGTTTATATCGTTTACATCTTGACTTGCTCTACAGTGTCACTGGATCTCAGTCTAGGATTTTCATATAGCAGTTAAGGAATTCCAAAGATATAAACTAGGCAAAAAACAAAGAATACTAAATTTGTACTTCATTCCTCCTTTCTGTCGCTTGATTATTGGTCCCAAATTTGGATACTAGCGTGATGATCGAATCGATAACGCCGAGCCATAAAATTATTCCATACCATAGATTTGGTCGCCCATGATCCACGTGCTCACAAGCTTATCCTCGGCGTCGGGGCGCCCACCGTCTGACGTGGAAGAGGTTTGACTTGTTGCACCACATACGGGAGCGGGGGTGGGGGAATAACGGCCTCGTCGGAGGAGGGGAGGAAAACCTACCCGTTTTGAGAATACTACCAAAGTACTTTTTTCTAGATAATATTAAATGGATAAAATTTTAATCTAGCAAAATAAATCAGTAAAATCCACCAAAAAAATGCAATGAGTACTAGCTCTGTGCTCCATTGCTCCTGATAGTTTCTTTTTCTTTTTTGAGGGAATTTTGCTCCTGATAGTTTTCTTTTTTGAGGGAATTTGCTCCTGATAGCCGAGGGCAGATATGGATAGCTGCGCAACGTTCGGACCGGTCACGCCCAGCTGTACATTAAAATCGGCCCAGATCGAGAAGGAATTGCACGCACCAATCCCACAGCTTAACTGTCACACGTATATACGCTTAATAAGAGAAAGCGGGGGGGGGGGGGGGGGGGGGGGAATCAAAAAATCACGGCGTCTGTTCCCTCAAAAAAAAAAAAAACTCACGGCGTCTGTCGCTATCCGCTCACCTAATCTCTCCGTCAGGAGGCGGAACGGGTATAAATAGGGGCGTGGCATCTCCACAGAACCTCACAGCGATCCGTTCCGGAAGATCTCTCGCCTCCCGGCCCCTCCTCGAGACGGAATAGCTGATTGGCCGCGCTCCGCTCCGCGATGCTCTTCGCCGCCGCCGCCGCCGACCTCGGCCTCCGGACCCTGATCGCCGCCGACAAGGACGTGAACCGCAACCGCAACGTTGCCACGCGCACCATAGCCGCCTCGCGCCGCGCGGTCTGCTCCCCCGGTGGCGGAGACCGCGATCCGGAGGTCTTTGAGGGGGAGGAGGGCTGGGATGAGGGCGAGGGGGAGGGCCGCGGGTGTTGGGTGACGTACGGGTGGCGCCGGCGTCGCCTCCACCGCCTCCCGCCGCTGATCCCGTCGCTGCGCCGGGCGGGCAGCTCGCCGTGGGCGCTGACGCGCACGCGCACCGCGGACGGGCGTGTCGTGGTCCTGCGGGAGCCCGCCCCGCGCCGGGGCCGCGTCGTCGCCAGGAGGATGGACGGCCGCCTCATCCTCGACCTCGTCGACAGCAGCCCGGTGGCCCCGCCGCCGAGACAGCGCCTGGTGCATCCTTCTATCGTGCAGGAACCCGACGACGTGCCCTACACAGACGACGCAGAAGCATCAGACGCGGAGGAGGAGGAAACGGCGAGCGGCACCGACATTGTGAACCCCCGCGGCCTTGACGTGCCAGCCACTGTGCGGGCGAAGATAGCGGCGTCGTCTTCTCCGGTGGGCTCGGCTTCGCCTGTCCCAGCGATGGGGTGCTTCGAGACCGTGATCCGCGCTTCCCCGCTGCGCAAGGTGCCAGTGAGCATGCCCAGGATGGTGCACTGAGATTATATGAGATCATGAGTCATTTAAGATTCAAGAAAATCTAGGGGAAAATTTCCCAGTCGTATGTAGAACTCCTTTGTCATTGTGCGTCGAAGAATTTTCTGTATCCATCTTTGGAGAAAGAAATCTGTACCCAAAACCGTATGATCAAATCCATGCCAAGAGAGATGAACCAGTTGTTTCATGGAGAGAGTACATGCATTGCCGAAAAGAGAAAGATATGCTCGAACTAGCTAGGGTTCTAATGTGCAGTACTGTACTAAACTTTTGTGATCGAGTACTCTTTGTGATCAGAAAGGAAGACCGCGGTCTCCCTTAACTCAATGGCGCAATAATAATTTGCATATGTGTGGACGAGCGGTAATTAATCTCCTCCCAATCGATCGCTGCACCGCAGCTGGCAGTGGCTAGGGCGGTAACTCCACCAGTCTGTTGCTGACTTTACCTCCGGCCGAGAAACTTACTGGTGACAGCCGGCTCGCTCAAAATGAGAGAGAGAAAACACGTCGATGACAAGCCGTTATTAAGTTGCCTTGTGAATTAATTAAATTGGTTGCTTGTTGCAGTGGCAGTATGTGTAAGTTACTTGTTGCAGTGGCAGTTTCTGTAAGTTACTTGTTGCCACACTAGCAGATTTTGGTTGCATGCACCCAGATGAGTTGTATCCATGGTTTCACATCTGGCTAGACAACTGTGGCCCATCTCGAAGCTTCCTCATGGCTTATGTGCTCCGTTGCTTCGGCCCCGAGCTGGCAACACATTAAACATGGGCTTGATCTTCTGAAATATGGTCTGATTTGTAGAGTGTATAATGGTCAAAGAATAAATATTTGCATCTATAAAAAGGAATACATATTTGGAGTCTATGATGGCCAAAGAATGAATATTGGAGAGATAATTGAATTCCAAGGAACCCCTGTCTAAAAATTGGGAAGAAGATTCGATCACGATTAAAATGGGTGTATGATAAGTTTGTGATGGGGGAGGGGTGATGGAATGGAAACTTGGTGAGGCATGTTTTATTTCCTCATGACATAGAGAGCGGTTCCTTATTCTGCGACTCCCGACTCAGCTTGATGATGACTTTGTGGTCCAATATATACGTCGAGAGATCTTGTTGCTTCTTGGGCGGAGTGCTTTCATGCTTGGTTTGCATAGAAAATCGGCAGAAAAAAGACACAAGCCAGCACAACGGTGCTACAAATGGAGAAACAAAATTTTGCAAATTGATTTGGCATGCCGATGTTCTCGGAGTTTTTCTCCTTTGCTGAGCCGTGATGGTGAGCTTACCAGTCCAACAAAAAGAGTAAAGCATCATCCTGATGTTCTTCCAACATGTAACATTTCCGGTACGTAGGATGAGGATGCCTTTCATGCTCTCGTTAATTTCACTAAAGAACGCACCATGGATTCCGATCTCCATGATGTTTTGGGGCTACCAGCAAAAGAGAATGAAGACCGTCCAAGCTTGCTTGCTTAATTTATCAAGTCATGTTGATTACCTATGTGCTTGTATTCTTTCGAATGACGTGATTCTGGCGATGGTAAATCTGCCAATGGCGATTGGGTCATCTTCTTGGACAATTACTTTTCAGGTTCTTGAGGAGCTTCCACATGGCAATATTCTGGTTATCATGGTAAGGGGAGATAGTTCTTCTTTGTGCATCTCTTTGGTGTCTTGGATGATACGGAGATGCATGATACTCCCTCTGCACTATAATATAGTGTGCACCCGTGTCTCCATCGTTGTTTCATCTATTGTTGTTCCAAGCGGCAACACGATTGCCTCGTCGGCAAGGGCTCCCATCAACTAGGGTTTCTCTTGCCTCCTGTCGGCGCCGCCGCCGGTCTGCCTCGCCTCCTGTGACCTCAGGGCCATGGAGGCACGGTGGATATTGGTCCTTGCCGCCGGAAGGGCTTTGTTTTTTGATGTTTTATTGAGTTTTGTTAGGGTTTGTGTCCTACAAAAAGAGCGAGGCGGTGTCAGCTCTCTGAAGATGGAATAAGGTTCTACCCGCCTAACCCCCATCCGGTGGTACTTGTAGCATCATCAGAGGTCGTGTGGAGATTTGTCTCTAACAGATCTCGCGGGATTCGGTCGACGTTTGTCTTCGGTGGATCCACGTGGATCTAGTCTTCATGCCCGTGTGTCTACAGGTTGGATCCTTCCGATATACGCTTGTCTTCATCAGAGACAGTTGATGTTCTACTATGTTAGCCGTGCAAGGTCTTAGCACGAAGACTTCCCGACTGTCTACTACAACAAGGTTTACCCGGCTCCGTAAGGGACATGCGAGGGTGGCAGTGCGCCTTCGGCTCGCTCCAGTGCTTGTAGTCGCTAGGTGGTCTACGGACCAAGATGTAATTTTTACTTATGGTGTTATTGTAGTACCCTGACAATTGATGAATAGATTGGAAAGTTTCCTCACAATGAAAATAGTGTGCATCGATTCTCACGTAAATAAAAATTTGCCAAATTTATAGAGAAAATTATATATGCACAATATCAAATATATACCATGTGAAAATATATTTCATGATGAATCTAATGGTATTGATGTTCTAAAAGTTGAGATTTTTCTATGAACTTGGTCAAAGTTTACAAATTTGACTTAAAAAAAAAGTTATGCGTTGTATTTTAGGATGGAGCGAGTACTTGTATGGCTGCTTCTGAGCCTCCTCCAGTTGGTCGGGTCAAGGTTAATGTCGTGCTGGCTTTGACACATCTTTGAGCTTGGGTTCACGTGTGCCATCGTGAGGGATCCATGCTTGGAGAATTCTAATAGCAATTTGGGAGTCTCTAGTTGCATCACCTTGCTTGACTGTGGAAGAGGCTAATCTTGGGCACACATTGGGTTTTCTCCTAGCTAAGGATGGTCATTTAACTACTACCCTCTAGAGTGGTTGCCTCTACGCATGCCGGCTTTATCTATTGCTTCTTATGACAGGTTTGCACTCGTTGATTTGAAGAAGGAACCATTGGCCATCATTAAGTGTCTCCAAGAGATCAAGCTAATCAAGATTAAGCGAGAGGCTAATGCGGTTGTTGTTGTGAATGTTTTGTAAGAGGGAGAGACATAGTTGTGTTATTGTTGAGCATCATATTGCGTCGCGTCATGAATTAAGTTTTCTTGTTTGTTGCAGTGCCACTATGTGTACTTGTTGCAATGGTAGTAGATTTTGGTTGCATACACTTAGATGAGTTCTATCCATGGTTCACATCGGCTGGGCAAGTTTAGCGCTTTATTGGAGTCTCCTGATTACTTATGTGATCCCTTGCGTAAGGACAAGTTTTACCTTAATGGTGAAATGCTAGATACCACCTTCTTGTACAACTCGTCCCCTAGCTGGCAACGCTTTGAACATGGCCCCGATCTTCTGAAACAAGGTGGGGTTTTTATAGTATACAATGGGGAAAAATGCATCTATAAAAAGGAGTAATATTTGGAGTGTATCCAAATAATAAACATTTGGAGTGTATGATGGCCAAATAATAAATATTTGGAGTCTATAATGGCCAAAGAATGAATATAGGGAGAGATCATTGGGGTCCAAGGAACTCGTGTACAATTACTACGAACAAAAATAGATCATGATTAAAATGGATGTTCGACCTATTTGTGACGAGGGAGAAATGATGCAATGCAGACTTGGTGAGACATTTTTCTTTCCTCATGACACAGAATTGGTACTTATTATGGCGCTCTTGACTCAACTTGATGGTGACTTCACAACCTCTGACCTAGCACATGGAGAGATCCCTCTGCTTCTTGGGGAGGAGTCTTACAAATTTGCTTTGCATAGAATACAATAGTGTTAGAAATGGATAAATGAAATTTTGGGAACAGATATGCATGCTGATGTTCCAAAACAATCAGACTTGTGAGCGGTGACTAAGAGCTTAGCAGTCCAATAAAAAGGGTAATGTACCATGTCAGTGTTTTTCCATCCTATAAAATTTTCTGTACGGTGGATGAGGGCGGCTTTCATGCTCTTATAACTTACACTAAAGCATAAATGCTGAACACCGCTCTTCATGAAGTTTTGAAGCTACCGGCAACGGAGAATTTTTTTGAAGACAGTCTTAGATTGGTTGCTAAATTTATTATGCCATGTTCACTCGTCTATGCGTTCAAAGATTTTTCTTTGGGGGTGCTTGGATTCTTCACAATAACGTGATTCTTGGTGATGGTAAATTTGCTAGTGGTGCTTTGTTCATCGAGGGCAAAGCTACCTTGTTTGTGCATGTTGGTGGGGACTTGGTTGATACAGAGATGCATGATACTTCTATGATCATGGTAAGGGTAAGTGCCTATGATGCAGGCATGTCCAGCTCTTTATCATGTTCACCTCATGACGCACCAGGACAACCTACGACAAGTAAAGATGAGTCTAAAAGTGGTGCCATCATCAAGCAATGAGAACATATGATGGATACAAAATACCCCCTTTCAGATTTGGTTTGACTGACAGCAGGGCATAAATTGAAATAGGTGCATAATCCCTATACATGCTTCAAATAAGGAAAATAACTAGAAATTGGGAAGTTGGATCTGTGTGGTCTACAAATTGTATGATGCCGGCCTTTAATTCGGGGAGACCGAATCGCTATCTTCCAAACAATATGTCAATGTTAATCCTGAGTTTCCACATAGAGTCATATAAATTAGGAATGCTATAGGTCGGTTTGTTTCAACCCCAACCTTATGTTGTACATCTACATGTCTTTATATATCCATGTAACTCATGGCCTTGAAGGGGATTGTGTTTTAGGTTTTAAACAAGTGTTGAAGCTTTGCCTATTCATGTAAACAAGATGGGACCACTGGGTGTCATCTATTTTCATATTTTATCAAGTGATTGCGAGAAGATTCTTGTGTTACCAAGAATTATCATGAGGTTCGTTGTCACCAGCGGATTGCTTGCTCGTTACTCTATTTCGATGTGAGATTCCTTGTTTGTCGAGGGATTCTTGTTGATTTCCATTATCCAACTTCAGGTTACGCGTACTAGTCGCGTAATTCGTGTATTTTGGAGGAGGTTGTTGCATCATGAAAGATCGGGCAAATCAGTGGCTCGTACGATGTCATGCCTATGTTAGGTGGTATCAGATTTCTGGGTTTCTCACAATGCAATTTTTTTTACCTACGGAGATTTATCTGCAAGTCAATGCGTTTGTGGTACCAGAAGTCGGTGAAATACTACCATAGTGCAACCATGATGTACTAGTTTGGACGATGGGTGCACAAGGGCAGTTTGCGGTAATGCACAAAAGGTGGAGATGGCTAATAGTACATTTTTCCCGCATTAGCGATGTAACTATGTTGGCATGGGACACATTTCAAGGCTATTATAACATGTTTAAAGGTGTGCAACATGATCCAAATAAAATCATGTGGCAGCTGAAGAGAGATGCAACACCGACAAATCGCAAGTTCTGGAAAGATACGATGCAATGTGGTTTTTGTACATGTGCGTCTTCTTATCCCTAGTTTAATGATAAGGTTGCTTGTGCTCCCATGGCACACCATGTGGGTCCAAAGATACCATTTTGGTGGCGTGAAGATAGGGATGTGAAGGGCATAAAATATGGCACATCTTGGGAGGTTTTCAAGCAATTTTTGTGTGCACGATTTCTCGTGCAGCATCAGGAGATGGCCAAGGTAGATGTTATTAATGAGGCAATGACAAAAATGAATAAGGAAACAAAGGTCAATGTTGTTTCGGGGGTACCAAAATTGGCGCCAACTGAAACACTGGATGAGGATGGTGTACTAGTGTGTGGTATGAGAGTACAATTTAACAAGGTGCCCACTGGTGACAAGTTGGTGGAGAAAATAAGAGATGGAGCAAGTTTCATAGGAAGTGCATCATCTAGGAGAATGCATGCAAAATGATCATTGACAGCGGTATCTACTGTAATGGCGTCAGCTAGGAAGTAGTGGAAACTTTGGGACTGTCTATCTAGTGTATTCTAGAGCCAAAGCATGTTGAATGGTTGAACAATGACGGTATGCTAAAATACTCATAAGGTACATGTGCCATTCGCTTTTGACAAACTTGACTGCGATGTGTTTCCATTGGAGGTTTATGGGTTGTTGCTAGGGCGTCCATGGTAGTATGTTTGCCATGCTATGCATGCTGGAAGAGCTAATACATATACATTTACTCATGTTGGTAAGAAGAGGACAATGAAGCCTATGGTGGAGGATAATATCCGTCTGAGGTGGTACTAGTTGCGTGTAAGGATAAAGTGCACAAGACCACTTGGAGACCAAGGACGACCTCACTTAAAGAGGGGGAGAATGATGTGAGGAGCATGAGTAATAGTGATATTTTATCTATGCCCATTGTTGACAAGCCAGTTGATGACAAGGCCCTCAACTAAGAAAAGGAGGATGATTGGGCATGTGCTATGACTCGCACTTGCATCGACAAAGGCATTCGAATAGATGAGGTTCATGATGTTCGTGTGCCGTCTAAGAGGAAGGCAAGCATTTTCACTTGTGTTGACCAAAGCATACAAACAAATGATGTTCATGAAGAATAAACTAGTCGTGTGTCGTTCCAGATGGAGGAGAGAGCAGACGACCAAAGGAATTAGGCAAAAATGCATTGGAATATAGGGAAATATTGTTGTGTCTGCATGTTATGCGGTCCTAGTATTGCACTTGTTTTGATGAATAACAAGAAGAAACTGGACAAAAGGTCATTAAGGTCAAGGAGGCAAGACAGTGGCGCACTGGATTTGTTTGAAAAAAAATGAAGTTTCACCAAAGTTCAAGCTCATTTGGACAAAGAGGTGCCACGTGCAGCCGCAAGTCAAGCTGGCTGAGAAGGAGGTTGCAACGTGGCAGACCATCCAGACTTGAATAATAAGAGTGGCAATGCTGCAAATATAATGCCACATGTTGAAGAAGACCTTGCAACATTAAGGGCAACTTTCCAGGGAGGGTATGCAGACATTTATTGCTTTTTGTCATCTTCACCTCATGATGCACCAAGACAACTTAGGACAAGTAAAGATGAGTCTAAAAGTGGGGCCATGATCAAGTAAGGAGAACAGAAGATGGATACAAAATATTCCTTTTTGGATTTGATTTGACTGTGAGGAGGGTAGAACAATTGAAGTAGTTGCATAATCCATACACCCACTTCTAATAGGACAATAAATACAACTTCGAAAGCTGGATTTGCATTCTTTCGAAATTGTATGCTGACGGCCATTAATTTGGGAGACTGAGTCACTATCTTCCAAACAATATGTTATTGTTAATCTTGAGTTTCCAAGTCGAGTGATTACTCCTATAAAGGATGCTGGAGTACCCGCCTTCCTTGGCTGCTTGAGGGTGAACAGAGCCTTCTTGTCGTCCGTTGCAGGTTGGCTTGTGGCGGGAGCCTCTCGGGGGCTAGGTGAGCCGTTCAATCTCGACGGGTGGCTGATATGTCTCAAACGTATCTATAATTTTTTTATTGTTTCATGTTGGTATATTATCATTTATATATGCTTTTATTATCATTTCACACCGTTTTATATTAATTTTTTGACTAACATATTAATTTAGTGCCCAGTGCCAGTTCCTGTTTTCTACTTGTTTTTTGTTTCCTGGGAAATCCATATGTGGGAAGGTCCCAACACAATGCTAATTTTTGCGATTTTTTCTGGACCAAAAAGGACCCTAGAAGCTTTGGGAGAAGTCGAGAGGAGGCACGAGGCTCCCACAAGGCCGGGCCATATGGACAAGGGGTGGTCGCGTGTGACGCCCCCGATTCAATCGTACACTAATCATGCACGCAAACGTGTACGATCAAGATCAGGGACTCACAGGAAGATATCACAACACAACTCTAAAACATAAATAAGTCATACAAGCATCATAATACAAGCTAGGGGCCTCGAGGGCTCGAATACAAGTGCTCGATCCTAGACGAGTCAGTGGAAGCAACAATATCTGAGTACAGACATAAGTTAAACAAGTTTGCCTTAAGAAGGCTAGCACAAACTGGGATACAGATCGAAAGAGGCGCAGGCCTCCTGCCTGGGATCCTCCTAACTACTCCTGGTCGTCGTCAGCGGGCTGCACGTAGTAGTAGGCACCTCCGGTGTAGTAGGAGTCGTCGTCGACGGTGGCGTCTGGCTCCTGGGCTCCGGCATCTGGTTGCGACAACCAGGTAGAAGGGAAAGGGGAAAAGAGGGAGAAAAGCAACCGTGAGTACTCATCCAAAGTACTCGCAAGCAAGGAGCTACACTACATATGCATGGGTATAAGTGTAAAGGGTCATATCAGTGGACTGAACTGCAGAATGCCAGAATAAGGGGGGGATAGCTAATCCTGTCGAAGACTATGCTTCTGGCCACCTCCATCTTGCAGCATGTAGAAGAGAGTAGATGGTAAGTTCACCAAGTAGCATCGCACAGCATAATCCTACCCGGGGATCCCCTCCTTGTCGCCCTGTTAGAGAGCGATCATCGGGTTATATCTGGCACTTGGAAGGGTGTGTTTATTAAGTATCCGGTTCTGGTTGTCATAAGGTCAAGGTACAACTCCGGGTCGTCCTTTTACCGAGGGACACGGCTATTCGAATAGATAAACTTCCCTGCAGGGGTGCACCACATAACCCAACACGCTCGATCCCATTTGGCCGGACACACTTTTCTGGGTCATGCCCGGCCGCGGAAGATCAACACGTCGCAGCCCCAACTAGTCACAACAGAGAGATCAGCACGCCGGTCTAAATCCTATGGCGCAGGGGTCTGGGCCCATCGCCCATTGCACACCTGCACGTTGCGAGGGCGACCGGAAGCAGAACTAGCCCCCTTAATACAAGAGCAGGCTTACGTTCCAATCCGGCGCGCACCGCTCAGTCGCTGACGTCACGAAGGCTTCGGCTGATACCACGACGCCGAGTGCCCATATCTTTCCCACGTAGTTGGTTAGTGTGTATAGACCAAATGGCCAGACTCAGATCAAATACCAAGATCTCGTTAAGCGTGTTAATTGATGTAACCGCGGACACCGACCAGGGCCAGGCCCACCTCTCACCTAGGCGGTCTCAATCTGCCCTGTCGCTCCGCCACAAAGATCCACCCAGAGGGCCGTCGGGACAAAGGTCCTTTCAGCCCCCAATCCGTGAATCACTCGCGGGTACTCCTCAAGCCGACCCGACTTTAGTCACCACATATATCATGTATAAAGTATATAGTATATACCCGTGATCACCTCCCGAAGTGATCACGGCCCAGTAGTATAGCACAGCAGATGGACAAGAAGGTAGGGCCACAGATGGAATACTAGCATCTTATACTAAGCATGTAGGATTGCAGGTAAAGGTAACAACAGTAGTAGCAAAGACAGGCTATGCATCAGAATAGGATTAATCGAAAGCAGTAACATGCTACACTACTCAAATGCAAGCACTATAGAGAAGAATAGGCGATATCTGGTGATCAAGGGGGGGGGCTTGCCTGGAAGCTCAGTTGTACAGGAAGAAGGATCGTCGGTGACGCAGTCATACTCGGTGGCATCAGCGCCGGTCTCGGGGTCTACCGGAGAAGAAGAGGGGGGAAGAAACAGTAAATACGGAGCAGACAAAGCATCACAAAACATAACGAGGCAATACGCGGTGCTAGGTATGCCCTAACGCGGTAGTAGGTGATACCGGCGAAGGGGGGAAACATCCGGGAAAGTATTCCCGGCGTTTCGCGTTTTCGGACAGACGGATCGAAGGGGGAAAGTTGCATGTTTGCTATGCTAGGGACGTGTGGTGAACGAACGGACTTTGTATTCGGATTCGTCTCGTGGTTCTGAGCAACTTTCATGTACAAAGTATTTTCATCCAAGCTACAGATTATTTTATATTAATTTTCAAAGTTTTATTTCATTTTTAGTATTAACAGAATTAATTTAACTAGAAAATGCAATTATGACATCATCAAGACGTCAGCATGATGTCATCAGTCAATTGTTTGTTGACTGGGTCAACAGACATGTGGGTCCCGTTTGTCATTGCCTCATTAACCTAGCCAACAGATTAGTTAGGTTAATTAATCTTAATTAGTTTAATTAAGCAGAGTTAATTAACTATTAAATTAATTAATTGATTAATATTTATTTATTTTAGTTCTTTTCTTTTTTGTTCTAATCAGTACATGGGCGTGGGCCCTGTCAGTCAGTGGCACAAGGGGGCAGCTGTCTGTGGCCCCTGGGGCCTAACGGGCACGCGGGTACTGGCGCGCAGCGGGCGTTGCGGGCGCCCGTCAGTGTGCTGCGGGGCGCCGGTAGCCGGAGTGGCGCACGGGAGGAGTGGCCGTCACGGCGAGAGGCGGCACATGGGGGGGGCGCACGGGCGAGCGCGCGCAGCGGGTGAATGGGCGCGGCGGTGGAGCCGATGGAGCAGGCGACGGTGACTTGGAGGGCAGCAGCAGCAGTGGAGCAAGGGTGCGGGGCGCGACCTTCGTGGGCGGCGCGGGGAGGCGGTGCACGGCGAGGACGACTTGGTCACGGGGAGCACGGCGCAGAGGGCGCGCTGGGCCCATGCTCACCGCGGGCGCGCGCGTGGGTGGTCTAGCGTGCGGTGACCGCAAGCGAGGCATGAGGCAGAGAAGGGGAGAGGCCCAGGGCCTCACCAGCGTTGATGGGGAGAGGTGGCGCCGAGGCTTGCTAGCGGCCGGCGGGGAAGAGGACGAGGACGCGAGGTCCGACGAGGAGGCGGTCGAGGTTGCGTCCGACGCGGGGCGGGGCTTGGCGACGCTGGCGAAGACGGTGGGGCGGCTCCGGCGAGGTGGCGTTGCGAGGGAGGACGGAGGCGCGGCGGGTCGGCGAACGGTGACGGAGCCCAGCGGCGGTGGTCGGCGACAAGTGACGGGGCGAGGCGCTCGATCCGATCTGGATCGGGAGGGCGGGTGAGAGAGAGATCGGGGGGTGGGGGGGTTGTGCGGTCGTGGGCTAGGGTTTCGGTGGGTGTGGGGGTTAAGGGAGTGAGGGGGGGCCGGCAGGAGTAGTGGACTAGCCGGCTGGGCTGTTTGGCCCAGATGGCCAGGGGGAGTTTTCTTCTTTTCGTTGTTTTATTTATGTTTGTCTTTTTCTTTTCTATTTATTTTTTACTTTACTGTTTTATTTTAGTTTCCTAAATTGCATTAGTTTTGTAAAACATTCAACTAGCACCTAAAATAGTAATATTAATTATATCACTGCCATAATAACTATGGCACCTAGCTAAAATAGTTTAGTATTTTATAAAATACAACAGGAGTATAATTAATTGATTTTGCTATTGTTTCAATCACTTTAGGGTATTTAATTATTTTATAAAGATGTTGTTTCTTCACCACAATTACCTATGCATTATTTGGTTCACTCTGAACATTTTAGTTTCAATATTCGAAAACTTTAATTGTTTGCTTGATCTTGGATTTGAATTTGAATCGGTTTCGAACTAATGCGAGATTAGCAACAGTAATCGAAGTGACGTGGCATCATTAGCAGAGAATTACTGTAGCTTGATTATCCGGGCGTCACAATTCTCCTCCACTACAAGAAATCTCGTCCCGAGCTTTAGGAGCGGTTATAAGGGGGAAGGGATCTGGTTACGAAATTCTAACGATTCTTCTCGGTCATAGTTGCTCTTCTCGAAGAGGTCAATCCATTACATTGATGTCTTCAGTCCTCTGCTTTAGGTCATCATGATGAAGTTGTCGTCCTTCCTTCAGGATCTTCACCGTACTTACGAAAAGGTGAGAAGGGAAAACCCTATAAGGACGGATTCTAACAAGATCGAGCATCAGACGGTTAACTCGGGGGAAGAAGCATAAGTATCTCTCGAATTGAAACTAAAGAAGATGTCGAGAGCAAAGTAAGAAGGTACCATGAGAAGTTTCAAACGGATAGGCAAGCGTTCGATGCCTAATCAGAAGGTGAAAGGGGTTTAGAGCAACGAGAATAAGTATTGCGTCTGATACCCGAATAGATCACTTGGCAGGTGGCCCGTGAGTTACATAAGAAGTCAAGCGCGAGGAATAACTTTAGAAACCGGGGGTGTACAGGAGAGTCAGGTTTCGATGCTGTGGAACTGCGGGTTATGGGCCCACCATGTGGTTTAAAGTAGAAAGGGGCTGGCATCTTGCACGGTCACGGTAGCAAGGCATGTCAAAGGGTAGCCTGTCAGTTATGTCGGCAACAACTCGATACCAAGGGCGAGGGACGAAGAGAACCATTCTCTTGCTCGTTGAAACGAGGCGGACCAATAGGCAAAGTTCTCATCCATCGGTGGCTACCGAAATGTGATCAACAATAGTAACAGGGGCTTGCTGACAGAATTGTACACCGAGGTGTTTACATAAGCAGGAGAATATTACTGCTTAGATCATATAGACCACAAGAAAGGTTAAACCAAACAATGGAAAGGAAAATATGATTATCAAATTAAACAGAACAATGGAAAGGAAAATGTGTTTAAACATGCCTTTCAGGGGTATATCCTTCCCAAGGACAAGCAGAACATGATATCCACGACAGGATATAATGTAGAAAATCCTTTAGGTAAGGGGAGGGAAATTTCATGACATTACCCATACAGCGGTGTTTGGATAATTGATCAAGAAACATTTAGCACTGGGCTTTAAATGTTCTTGTTGAAAATCGGAGTACCACAGACATGCTTCGAGGTAGCATTGGCATGGTCTTCAAGCAAAGGTCAGACTTTGGATACTCAGTGGATTCATCAGGAACAACTTATAAAATAAGTCTTTCAATTTCCTCTTGGAAGAATGGTTAACATTGCTAAAAGGAAGAATTATAACAATGGGTCCTCCGGCCAGGTGGGCTAGGTATGACACCACCTTACCGGGTCATATAAAGACCATCATTATAACTCTTGGAAATATGTTCCAACCATCATATCAGACCGAGATTCAGTTCTGAGTGGCAGGATACCTCCGACTTAGGATGCCTGAGAAGAAAAGGTGCAACAGAAATAAACGAGATGACAATGTAAGATTCTCGTGAAATAAACTGTGGGAGCGAGTTCCAAAACAAGAGTTCCTCATTAAACCAAGGAGAGGATGAGGAGGGGCTGATGGTCTCAGCGACAATTCATCGAGATTTCCAACAAGATGGATTTCCATAGTTATGTGAACAAGGAGATAACATTTGTTAGATCAAATGGTATAATGAGGTATGCTCGAGGAAAACATACACCATTAAACATTGATCGAAAGTGCACCTATAAGTATGGACTAAGTAGCAAGATCAATGTTAGAATGGTGATTTGATAACCAAAAGACTTAGAATGAAACTATCGGCCATTCACTTCAAAGCAATAGGGTTGCTAGAAGTTTTGAATTCACTCATCATAGTTCAATTGTTAGTATTCCGGTTGGAACAACATGGGGACCAAGAAATGAACGGAGATGACGAGAAGTATTACTATATCAAGAATTTTTAAGAGGTGGTGAAATTCTCACAACATTCTTGACATAAAAGATGGTAATACTCCAAGGTAAAGAAGAACAAATGTTGGATAGCAAGGAACTCAAGGTATAACACAGAACACGAACAAGTTTGTGTTGGAGGGAAGGCAATAAAGTGGTCGATGACAACACAAATCATCGAGGGCAAGGATGGTATTTCTCATCATGAATTCAATTGATATCTTGGAAGAGCTCAGAATGTTGATGATGATCATGACACATTTGTCGAGAGGTTTCATGAAGATATAATCGCTCATCGATGACATCAAGCAAAAGGAAGGATGGAGCGAAAAGTTATTGAAACCACGGATATGACACAAACTCGGAATAAAGCTTGTTGTTTGAGGTGAAACATTAAGACAAGGAAGATCAATGTAAGCTTAGCTCATCATCGAAAGTTGTGCTCTAGGAATAAGGACCAGGTAGCACAGTTTAAGCTTTAACATGACGATGATGATGTAGCCAATCGGTTGGGAATGACATCAGCGAGTACAACTCACAGGTAATAAGGATTACAAAGAGTAGTTGAACCGTAGAACGGACTCGATTCAGATATCGGTGTTTCGAGTGACAAACAACTCAAAACCCGGAGAAAATTGGAATCATCGAGAAATAATAGTTGATGAAGAACTCACAAGAATTTATGTAGTTCGGTGATATTCTGAGATACCAGAGTGTAATACTCGACGGTAGAGCAGAGTAGACGGTGGACATGTGAAATGATCTGCAGAAGACAAGTACTTCATCTTGTCTGAGAAATGGAATCAAAGGAGAACAATCATGGTCGGAACCACGGTTGCAAAGGACCAAACATGGATACTAGATGAACCTATATCAAGGAAATAGTCATTATTACAAGAAGTTTCCATGATAGGATCTACATCGTGTCCTTGGGCATGAACACAAGTTCAAGGTCGACTCCCACTTCTTCAATGTATAACCTTCCATTCACTTCTCGTTTTCGATGAAGTTGCAGTGTTGAAATTTTATCTGGCATAACACCATTAGAGTATGACCCGTAGAAGTTTCCGAGTTTACACAGATTATAAAAGGTATAGGTTCAACCCATCGGGGCATCTTAGAATCATATACCACAATCTTTATGAGTAATTAACTCAAGCTCGAAGGCAGAGCATGGTTGAGAAAGCGGAGGATACAATTTACCAAAGGCATTATGTATCTGAGGAAAGGCTCACAAGGTTATTGAATATGAAGGGCGTTGTCACATAAAATCCAACAAAGGATCTGGTGGTCCATAAGGGATCTGATATGAGCATCGGTACTCAACCAGAAGAAGAAAGAATGCAAGAAGATCATATGATAGAAACAACTGACTAATTCAGAGCTCAATCGCAAAGGAATTATGAATTCCAAGACAAGGGATCAGAAGCAATGCTCTAATTAGGAATGGATAAGTTGAATAGACATTAGGGGTACGATCGACATCAATTTGATTGGTCGATAACCAGCTCATGTTCAAAATGACATCTGAGCCGGAATGATAATTTAAAAGGATCAACCGATGATTGCGTGCATTCACACTCATGTTGAATCAATAGGATCAAAATGACAGTGTCCAAGGAGACTAATGTATATTGCCAGACATATGGAATTAATCCTAATGCAAGCAGGCAAGGTGAATCAAGAGCAATAGGCTGCAGAGGATTTTCGGATTCCAAAGAATTTGTGAAACACATAAACAACTGGGGATGAACGGATCCCCGGTAAGTGTGAGTAATTATTCACACATGTATTCATGCGGAATAGGAGCTGCAAGGCAGCAGGCACAAAGGATTCTCGGAATATCCGAAGTATTTCAGGGTATCTTGTAATAACAAGAACAATTGGAAATGAAGGTATGGACGACAAGTGTATGCAGCTATCCTTAGGGATTTATCAGTGATATGGAATTGCAACGGCGAAGGGCACAAGGGTTTCGGGGAAACATCGGATAGTATCTTCGAAATCTTCTGAAGCAGCAAGCGATCATCTGGACTGACGGGGCTCTCCGGGAGAAAGTATTTCCGAGAACCTAAAGTTAGAATTTAGTAAAATCATCTAACCCGAATAGAAGAGAGATCAGAGTCCCAGAGTATAGACGAGGAGTAAAAGATCCTAATACCACCCAAAGGCGACGTGGGCCCATGGGCCGCACAGCCATGTTAGTAAAAGTTTTGCAATGTCTAGACTCGACTTCGGCCAAGGAGTTTGAAAGGGGGATTCCTACAGGCAGTCGGCTCTGATACCAATTGTGACGCCCCCGATTCAATCGTACACTAATCATGCACGCAACATGTACGATCAAGATCAGGGACTCATGGGAAGATATCACAACACAACTCTAAAACAGAAATAAGTCATACAAGCATCATAATTCAAGCCAGGGGCCTCGAGGGCTCGAATACAAGTGCTCGATCATAGACGAGTCAGCGGAAGCAACAATATCTGAGTACAGACATAAGTTAAACAAGTTTGCCTTAAGAAGGCTAGCACAAACTGGGATACAGATCGAAAGAGGCGCAGCCTCCTGCCTGGGATCCTCCTAACTACTCCTGGTCGTCGTCAGCGGGCTGCACGTAGTAGTAGGCACCTCCGGTGTAGTAGGAGTCGTCGTCGACGGTGGCGTCTGGCTCCTGGGCTCCGGCATCTGGTTGCGACAACCAGGTAGAAGGGAAAGGGGGAAAAGAGGGAGAAAAGCAACCGTGAGTACTCATCCAAAGTACTCGCAAGCAAGGAGCTACACTACATATGCATGGGTATATGTGTAAAGGGCCATATCGGTGGACTGAACTGCAGAATGCCAGAATAAGAGGGGGATAGCTAATCCTGTCGAAGACTACGCTTCAGGCCACCTCCATCTTGCAGCATGTAGAAGAGAGTAGATGGTAAGTTCACCAAGTAGCATCGTATAGCATAATCCTACCCGGCGATCCCCTCCTCGTCGCCCTGTTAGAGAGCGATCACCGGGTTATATCTGGCACTTGGAAGGGTGTGTTTTATTAAGTATCCGGTTCTAGTTGTCATAAGGTCAAGGTACAACTCCGGGTCGTCCTTTTACCGAGGGACACGGCTGTTCGAATAGATAAACTTCCCTGCAGGGGTGCACCACATAACCCAACACGCTCGATCCCATTTGGCCGGACACACTTTTCTTGGTCATGCCCGGCCGCGGAATATCAACACGTCGCAGCCCCACCTAGGCACAATAGAGAGGTCAGCACGCCGGTCTAAATCCTATGGCGCAGGGGTCTGGGCCCATCGCCCATTGCACACCTGCACGTTGCGAGGGCGGCCGGAAGCAGAACTAGCCCCCTTAATACAAGAGCAGGCTTACGTTCCAATCCGGCGCGCGCCGCTCAGTCGCTGATGTCACGAAGGCTTCGCCTGATACCATGATGCCGAGTGCCCATATCTTTCCCACGTAGTTGGTTAGTGCGTATAGACCAAATGGCCAGACTCAGATCAAATACCAAGATCTCGTTAAGCGTGTTAATTGATGTAACCGCGGACACCGACCAGGGCCAGTCCCACCTCTCACCTAGGCGGTCTCAACCTGCCCTGTCGCTCCGCCACAAAGATCAACCCAGAGGGCCATCGGGACAAAGGTCCTTTCATCCCCCAATCCCTGAATCACTCGCGGGTACTCCTCGAGCCGACCCGACTTTAGTCACCACATGTATCATGTATAAAGTATATAGTATATACCCGTGATCATCTCCCGAAGTGATCACGACCTAGTAGTCTAGCACAGCAGACGGACAAGAAGGTAGGGCCACAGATGGAATACTAGCATCTTATACTAAGCATGTAGGATTGCAGGTAAAGGTAACAACAGTAGTAGCAAAGACAGGCTATGCATTAGAATAGGATTAATCGAAAGCAGTAACATGCTACACTACTCTAATGCAAGCAGTATATAGAAGAATAGGCGATATCTGGTGGTCAAGGGGGGGCTTGCCTGGAAGCTCTATTGTACAGGAAGAAGGATCATCGGTGACGCAGTCGTACTCGGTGGCATCAGCGCCGGTCTCGGGGTCTACCGGAGAAGAAGAGGGGGGAAGAAACAGTAAATACGGAGCAAACAAAGCATCACAAAACATAACGAGGCAATACGCGGTGCTAGGTATGCCCTAACGTGGTAGTAGGTGATACCGGCGAAGGGGGGAACATCCGGGAAAGTATTCCCGGCGTTTCGCGTTTTCGGACAGACGGATCGAAGGGGGAAAGTTGCATGTTTGCTGTGCTAGGGACGTGTGGTGAACGAACAGACTTTGTATTCGGATTCGTCTCGTCGTTCTGAGCAACTTTCATGTACAAAGTATTTTCATCCAAGCTACAGATTATTTTATATTAATTTTCAAAGTTTTATTTCATTTTTAGTATTAACAGAATTAATTTAACTAGAAAATGCAATTATGACATCATCAAGACGTCAGCATGACGTCATCAGTCAATTGTTTGTTGACTGGGTCAACAGACGTGTGGGTCCCGTTTGTCATTGCCTCATTAACCTAGCCAACAGATTAGTTAGGTTAATTAGCTATTGATGTTACTTAATCTTAATTAGTTTAATTAAGCAGAGTTAATTAACTATTAAATTAATCAATTGATTAATATTTATTTATTTTAATTCTTTTCTTTTTCGTTCTAATCAGTACATGGGCGTGGGCCCCGTCGGTCATTGGCACAAGGGGGCAGCTGTCTGTGGCCCCTGGGGCCTAACGGGCGCGCGGGTAAGGGCGCACAGCGGGCGTTGCGGGCGCCCGTCAGAGTGCTGCGGGTCGCCGGTAGCCGGAGCGGCGCACGGGAGGAGTGGCCGTCGCGGCGAGAGGCAGCGCATGGGGGGGCGCGCGGACGACCGTGCGCTGCGGGTGAATGGGCGCGGCGGTGCAGCTGACGGGGAGGCGACGGTGACTTGGAGGGCAGCAGCAGCAGTGGAGCAAGGGTGCGGGGTGCGGCCGTCGTGGGCGGCGCGGGGAGGCGGCGCACGGCGAGGACGACTTGGTCGCGGGGAGCACGGCGCAGAGGGCGCGCTGGGCGCATGCTCACCGCGGGGCGCGCGCGTGGGTGGTCTAGCATGCGGTGACCGCGAGCGAGGCGTGAGGCAGAGAAGGGGAGAGGCCCCGGGCCTCACCAGCGCTGATGGGGAGAGGGGGCGCCGAGGCTTGCTGGCGCCGGCGGGGAAGAGGACGAGGACGCGAGGTCCAACTAGGAGGCGGTCGAGGTTGCGTCCGACGCGGGGCGGGGCTTGGCGACGCCGGCGAAGACGGTGGGGCGGCTCCGGCGAGGTGGTGTCATGGGGGAGGACGGAGGCGTGGCGGGGCGGCGACCGGTGACGGAGCCCAGCGGCGGTGGTCGGCGACAAGCGACGGGGCGAGGCGCTCGATCCGATCTGGATCGGGAGGGCGGGTGAGAGAGGGATCGCGGGGTGGGGGGTTTGTGCGGTCGTGGGCTAGGGTTTCGGTGGGTGTGGGGGTTAAGGGAGTGAGGGGGGCCGGCAGGACTAGTGGGCTAGCCGGCTGGGCTGTTTGGCCCAGATGGCCAGGGGGAG
Organism: Triticum aestivum; assembly: GCF_018294505.1. Classification (NCBI taxonomy): domain Eukaryota; kingdom Viridiplantae; phylum Streptophyta; class Magnoliopsida; order Poales; family Poaceae; genus Triticum; species Triticum aestivum. Next base: position 139,222,820 of record NC_057814.1, on the reverse strand, counting down.
TTTTCTTCTTTTCATTGTTTTATTTATGTTTGTCTTTTTCTTTTCTATTTATTTTCACTTTACTGTTTTATTTTAGTTTCCTAAATTGCATTAGTTTTGTAAAACATTCAACTAGCACCTAAAATAGTAACATTAATTATATCACTGCCATAATAACTTTGGCATCTAGCTAAAATGGTTTAGTATTTTATAAAATACAACAGGAGTATAATTAATTGTTTTTGGTATTGTTTCAATCACTTTACGGTATTTAATAATTTTATAAAGATGTTGTTTCTTCACCACAATTACCTATGCATTATTTGGTTCACTCTGAACATTTTAGTTTCAATATTCGAAAACTTTAATTGTTTGCTTGATCTTGGATTTGAATTTGAATCGGTTTTGAACTAATGCGAGATTAGCAACTGTAATCGAAGTGACGTGGCATCATTAGCAGAGAATTACTGTAGCTTGATTATCAGGGCGTCACATCGCGCCCCCCAGGCTTGTGGATCCCACATGCATTGTCTTGACCTGATTACAGTGCCATAAATTCCTATAAATACCGAAACCATCAGTCATTCCCTAGAGAGAACTTTATTGCCGCCGCCAAGTGAGTGTGTGCGATAGGGGGGTCCTTTCCACACGACCCGGAAACCGTTGGGGATAGGGATCCTTGATGCATACAGTTGTCCCTATAAAACTGTTTCTGATATCCTTGCAACTCGTTTGTGCTCGCATTTCCATCGCATTCGGTATTATGTGGTGCTACGTTTACGATGCGCGGCCCATGACAAACAGTTCATGATTATAGAAGCAGACAATCACACACATTACTTTTCCTCGACTGTATGTGATTCGATGTAAGAGCGCATACAGCTGTCCCTATAAAACTGTATGCGAAGCTTGAATACATCCCACACGATTCATTCATCGTACCCGCGTCGGATGAAGACCTATCACACGCGTTCTTCTATCACCAATCGTTTGCGATGCGCACAACATCATAAACAGTCCATAATTGCCAAGCGTGTGTGATAAGGTGACTTTTGCAAACATTTAATAAGAAGGAACTGTGTGTGATGTTGTTGTTAATCGCACACGTTTTTTCTTGGCTAGTCGTGTGTGCAGTAAAGATTGATCGCACACGTAGTGGATCCGAGAAACGTGTCTGATCTCCACATCTATCGCAGACGTTTCGCTTTCGCAAACCGTGTGCAGTGTATGTCGGTGTACAAAAGTAGGGTCCCTCTTTGTACCCCTTTACTTGTGCACAGGAAGTTAGAGCCGCACCTACGGCCACACTTAGCACGACAGAGAAAGGAAGCAAAAGTACAAGACCACCAGAGCAGCGCCAAGCCAGAGGTGCGAGGAGCAAAGGGACAAGGTGGGCTTTCCCTAGCAAGAGCCTTGCCGGGGCAGCTTACGTAGCCCCGGCAAGAACCTTGCTGGGGCAACTTGTCCAACACCAGCGAGGTCGCCACCCTTAAGCCTAAGAGTTCCAACACCATCAACGACATTGGAACCAAGACTCGGGAGGCGCCTGCATGGTGGCATGCAGATCTTTGTGAAGACAAAGGGCCTGCGAGGCCTAGATAGGAACTAGAGAACAAGACAACAGTGAGGCTCCTTGCCGAGGCTGCCCACGAGGCCCCGGCAAGGCTCCTGCCGAAGATACCCATGAGGCCCCGGCAAGACTCTTGCCGAGGGCGCCCGCAAGGCCCCGGCAAGACCCTTGCCGGGAATATCAGCAAGACTACGGCAAGGCCTTGCCGCCCCATCGCCGCCCCAGCTCAGCGGCCGACCCACCATCTAAGCAAGTACCCACGTGGCAGTACATGGCTCCTAGTCCAACTAGTCAAGCACCTGCGTGGTGGCATGCAGATCTTCATGAAGACCCTGCCACCACACCAGCTTAGCAGCCTGCCAGCCTACATGGCGCTGCATGCCTCGTTGGCCTGGATGGGTGTCGGAGCAAGGCAAAGCGGTGATGGACGGGACGGGCTTCGTTGCCGTCCCTGATAAAGCAATAGGACACCTAAGTAGCGCATTTAATGCGCTTTGTCCTATGGTTCCAGGGATAAACTTGACTACTGTACAACTTTCCACCTCCTGTGTGCCACTGTGGCAGCCCCTTTGACTATAAAAGGAGGCCCGCGCCGTACTGAGAGGGGATTCGAAATTTTTGGACCCTGCACGCTCTGTAGCAAGTCCAAGAACACCAGATAAACATACACAAGCAGGAGTAGGGTATTACGCATCGCTCGCGGCCCGAACCTGGATAAACTTCCCCGCGTTGATCTTCTAATCCCGCTCTTCCCACAGCCACGCGCCATGTCAACTGTAGAAGGGATTCTTTGTGATCCTATAGGTGTCGTTTCCCCGACATCTTTGGCGCGCCAGGGAGGGGGTGCAAGCTGTGAAAATCCGGTTTTGGAGTCAACGTACCGACACCCTCGTCGCGATGGCCCGAGAAGAGAAGGCGACGCCAATCGGCGGCACTCTGGTGCCGTCCGCGGCTGCAACGACCATCTGCGTGGCTGCAAAAAGCTAAGTCACATGTAACTTTGAGAAATTCTTCTTGATATAAGGTTATTCTCCTCGAAAGATCTTGCTCTTTGTACGGAAAACCTGCATGCCATGGGACCCTTCCGCTATTGGCAACGCCCTTGTTCTGTTTCGAGTCCGCTCAATAGTTCAAGCGGTCGTGCTGAGAACGGCAAGGTGGCCTGCCCGCTATTAGCGACGCCCTTGCCCTGTTTCGAGTCCATTCAACAGTTTAAGCGGCCGCGCTGAGAACGGCAAGGTGGTTTGCCCGGCAGCAAGCTCCCCGGCAGGCTGCTAAGGATCCGTCCTCAAGGCGCTATAGCATGGGTTGACGCGCCGGCGAACCTATCCTACTGGGCGTAGGGTGCATACGTACAAAGAAAGATCAATACAGGAAGATAGCATGTTTCATCTTAAAGTACTGCAGAGTTATATTACATCAATTGTTGCTACGGTTCTAACTTAAGATAAAATTGTCTTGGTCATGAACCCGTAGTGGCGATGAGAAACGCGGTGCCTAGTCCCGGCGCTGGCCCTCCACCCTCTGGACTCCGTCGACGCAGCTGATGATGGGCTCGATACGCTCCTCGAGCACCGCGAGGTCCACGTCCTCCGGCAGGCTCTCTAGTGTGTCGGCGAAGTTGACGTTGGGGTTCCAGTACGCCACCTTGGTGAGGACCTTGGTCAGGGCGCCCCGGCAAAGCTTCCGGGCCTCATTGGCCAGAGATGTCGCTCGGTTGGAGCGGAGCCGCTCCAGGGCTCCGAGGACGCCCTCGAAGAACAGGGTCAGCCTGCCATTGGGGCTCACATTCGGCTCCGGGGAGTACCTGACATCCGGCAGGCCCATGGCGGCTAGCTGTGCGGTGAGCCTCTCCGCGACGTCGACGCGGCGGCTGATCCAGAGGTTTACGCCCTTCGTGTACTCCTCGTACTCGGCGGCGCCATCCCTCCGTAGCCGTTTCTCCTCCTCCAGGGCCTTGTTCAGGGTCTCCTCATGGGCCCCGGCCTCCGAGAGCTTCCCCTCCAAGCCGCCCGCCTTCAGCTTAAGGTCGTTGATGGAGTCGTTGGCCTCAGAGAGCAGCTTGGCCTTGTTGGAGACTACAGCGTGGGCATCCGCCAAAGAACGGTTGGCCGTGTCGCTCTCCTTTGTCAGCTCCGAGACCACCTTCTTCAGCTCCTCCCGCTCCAGCTCCAGTTCCTTCACCTTGCCGGCATGGACCAGGGCCAGAGCATTGAGTGCCTCCTTGTGCCTCTGCTCCAGCTCCTGGGTCCGCTGCGCGACGAGCTTCTCGACCTCCACATCCTTGTCGCGGAGTGTGGCGGCGAGCGCCTCCTCACGGGCGGCAAGGTCCTCCTCCTGGGAGTTCAGCAGAGCCTGGTGCTGTTGCCGAGCGGCCGCATCCTTGGCGGCCTATTCCTTCGCTGCCTCCTGGGCCTTCTCGACGTCAGCCTGCTTCAGGATGAGCTCCCGTTTGCACTCAGCGAGCTCGTCCTGGGCAGCCTTCAGTCCCTCCCGAGCCTCGCAGAACCAAGCCCGCGTCTGGGCGACGCGCTCCTCAAGATCCGCCTCCGCCTTGTCCGCCGCCGCCATCCTGGACTTCGCCTTGTCTAGGCGGGCACGGTGGAGCGCCTGGAGCTTCTGGAAGTTGGCGCTCATAGCCCGGAAAAGCTGCTCCTCTTGGGAACTGCCACCCTCGGCGCTCGGTTCATCAACAACCTGAAGCCCGGCAGTGGCGAGCGCCTCGTCGTCGAACACCTCCCCCTCGGTTGGCTCCCAGGTGCTCGCCATCCCCGGGAGGTGGACGAACAGGTCGTCGCTTTCGGATTTTGGGTTCCGGCAAAACCCTTGAGGTTCGAACCTGGGGTGCGCACGAAGATTTCCCCCTACCAAATCACGCCCTCAACCTCACCACGATCTCAAAGGCTAGCTCGACGAACTCACAACACAAGAGACACAAGATTTATACTGGTTTGGGCCACCGTTGTGGTGCAATACCCTACTCCAGTGTGGTGTGGTGGATTGCCTTTCGGGCTGAGGATGAACAGTACAAGGGGAAGAACAGCCTCCTGAGGAGAGGTGTTCTTGTGCTTGGTGGGTCTGAGGATGGAGTGGATCCAGTCCGAGATGAGTTCAGTTCAGACTCGGGGTCCGTTCGAGACCCGTCTCCTCCTACTGTGGTGGCCAGTCCTATTTATACAGGCCCTGGTCCTCTCCCCAAATATTGAGCGGGAAGGGATCCAACAGCGGCCAATTTGAAAGGGGACAGCTAGTACAAGCTATCCTGACTAAAGGTGGTCTTCGCCTGCCAAAGGCTCTGGTGGTGACGCCGTCTTGGGCTCCACGGTGACCTCCGTCTTAACGTCCTGCTGGTCTTGGTCTCGTTGCACCAATAAGGAAACCTTTGCCTGATGTCTCGGTACTCATCGCCTGCGCTTGCCTCCTTAGCACCAAAGAGGAAGCGAAGACACTGTGCGCGCTGGCGCCCGCCTGGCCTCGGTCATAATAACTTATGTCATTGGAACCTCGCGAGGTTCGCCTTGCCGTGATCTCTCCGCCCCTCGCGAGCCAGCCTGATGAGGCCACTCTCGAGGAGGTCTTGTGTCGTCCGCCTCGCGAGGCTTGGCCCCTCGCGTGGGTCTTGAGTGATTGCTGGTGAAGACGGGCCGTACTGGGCCGTGAGTGGAGCCACGCTGCGGGCCGCAGGCAGGCAAGTCTGGGGACCCCCGATCCCAGAATACTGACAGTAGCCCCCGGGCCCAATGCACGCTCGGACTTGGCTTCGAGGCGAATCCAAAGGGCAAGTGTGGAGCGTCGTGGGCCCCAACAGCCTGCGGCCTTGGTCGACGCGTGGCGACTGATTGGACGTGGGCGTCTCCGCTTCCCCATGCTGCCTCGGCAACTGCCTGACTTGACGAGTCCCTGGTGCATGTAGAGAAATATCATCATTACCTGCGATCGTGGAGGCCTGCGGTTGGCCTCCTCTGGGCTATAAATGAGGAGGGAGGCGGAGCCCCCGTCACCCATCTCTTCTTGCTCCTCTCGATTCTTCTCCCTTGCTCCAGTGCTAGTAGCGACACCATGGCGCTAATTCGAAGATTCTCGGCCACGGAGAAGGGAAAAACCCCCCGTGACGAGCCCGGACCGCTTCCGCCTAAGAAGAGGCCGGTCCACCGTCGTGACGTAGTCGTGCGGTGCTACCTCTTGAGCACAGCGTTGGTTTTCCCTTGAAGAGGAAAGGGTGATGCAGCAAAGTAGCGTAAGTATTTCCCTCGCACCTACACAAACAAATAAATCCTCGCAACCAACGCGATAAGGGGTTGTCAATCCCTACACGGTCACTTACGAGAGTGAGATCTAATAGATATGATAGGATAATATTTTTGGTATTTTTATGATAAAGATGCAAAGTAAAGAAAGTAAAATAAAAACGGCGTCAGAAATAGCTTGTTGTCGGGAGATTAAATATGATGGAAAATAGACCCGGGGGCCATAGGTTTCACTAGTGGCTTCTCTCAAGAGCATAAGTATTTACGGTGGGTGAACAAATTACTGTTGAGCAATTGACAGAATTGAGCATAGTTATGAGAATATCTAGGTATGATCATGTATATAGGCATCACGTCCGAGACAAGTAGACCGACTCCTGCCTGCATCTACTACTATTACTCCACACATCGACCGCTATCCAGCATGCATCTAGAGTATTAAGTTCATAAGAACAGAGTAACGCTTTAAGCAAGATGACATGATGTAGAGGGATAAACTCATGCAATATGATATAAACCCAATCTTGTTATCCTCGATGGCAACAATACAATACGTGCCTTGCTGCCCCTACTGTCACTGGGAAAGTTCACCGCAAGATTGAACCCAAAGCTAAGCACTTCTCCCATTGCAAGAAAGATCAATCTAGTAGGCCAAACCAAACTGATAATTCGAAGAGACTTGCAAAGATAACCAATCATACATAAAAGAATTCAGAGAAGATTCAAATATTGTTCATAGATAAACTTGATCATAAACCCACAATTCATCGGTCTCAACAAACACACCGCAAAAGAAGATTACATCGAATAGATCTCCACGAGAGAGGGGGAGAACATTGTATTGAGATCCAAAAAGAGAGAAGAAGCCATCTAGCTCATAACTATGGACCCGAAGGTCTGAGGTAAACTACTCACACTTCATCGGAGAGGCTATGGTGTTGATGTAGAAGCCCTCCGTGATCGATGCCCCTTCCGGCGGAGCTCCGGAACAGGCCCCAAGATGGGATCTCACGGGTACAAAAGGTTGCGGCGGCGGAATTAGTTTTTTGGTTCCATATTTGGTAGTTTGGGGGGGTACGTAGGTATATATAGGAGGAAGGAGTACGTCGGTGGAGCAACAGGGGGCCCACGAGGATGGAGGGCGCGCTTGGGGGGTAGGCGCGCCCCCTACCTCGTGCCCTCCTGGTTGATGTCTTGACGTAGGGTCCAAGTCATCTGGATCACGTTCGTTCCGAAAATCACGTTCCCGAAGGTTTCATTCCGTTTGGACTTCGTTTGATATTCTTTTTCTGCGAAACTCTGAAATAGGCAAAAAACAACAATTCTGGGCTGGGCCTCTGGTTAATAGGTTAGTCCCAAAAATAATATAAAAGTGTATAATAAAGCCCAATAATTTCCAAAACTGAATATATATAGCATGGAACAATCAAAAATTATAGATACGTTGGAGACGTATCAAGCATCCCCAAGCTTAATTCCTGCTCATCCTCGAGTAGGTAAATGATAAAAACAGAATTTTTGATGTGGAATGCTACTTGGCATAATTTCAATGTAATTCTTCTTAATTGTGGTATGAATATTCAGATCCGAAAGATTCAAGATAAAAGTTCAATATTGACATAAAAATAATAATACTTCAAGCATACTAACTAAGCAATTATGTCCTCTCAAAATAACATGGCCAAAGAAAGTTCATCCCTACAAAATCATATAGTTTTAGTCATGCTCCATTTTCGTCACACAAGAATGCTCTCATCATGCACAACCCCGATGACAAGCCAAGCAATTGTTTCATACTTTAGTAATCTCAAACTTTTGCAACCTTCACGCAATACATGAGCGTGAGCCATGGATATAGCACTATGGGTGGAATAGAATATAATGATGGGGGTTATGTGGAGAAGACAAAAAAGGGAGAAAGTCTCACATCAACGAGGCTAATCAATGAGCTATGGAAATGCCCATCGATTGATGTTAATGCAAGGAGTAGGGATTGCCATGCAACGGATGCACTAGAGCTATAAATATATGAAAGCTCAACAAAAGAAACTAAGTGGGTGTGCATCCAACTTGCTTGCTCACGAAGACCTAGGGCATTTGAGGAAGCCCATTGTTGGAATATACAAGCCAAGTTCTATAATGAAAAGTTCCCACTAGTATATGAAAGTGACAAAACAAAAGACTCTCTATCATGAAGATTATGGTGCTACTTCGAAGCACAAGTGTGGTAAAAAGGATAGTAACATTGTCCCTTCTCTCTTTTTCTCTCTTTTTTGGGCCTTCTCTTTTTTATGGCCTTTCTCCTTTTTTCCTCACTTGGGACAATGCTCTAGAAAACTATGATCATCACACTTCTATTTATTTACAACTCAATGATTACAACTCGATACTAGAACAAAGTATGACTCTATATGAATGCCTCCGGCGGTGTACCAGGATATTCAATGAACCAAGAGTGACATGTATGAAAGAATTATGAATGGTGGCTTTGCCACAAATACTATGTCAACTACATGATCATGCAAAGCAATATGACAATAATGAACGTGTCATGATAAACGGAACGGTGGAAAGTTGCATGGCAATATATCTCGGAATGGCTATGGAAATGCCATAATAGGTAGGTATGGTGGCTGTTCTGAGGAAGATATAAGGAGGTTTATGTGTGAAAGAATGTATCATATCACGTGGTTTGGATGCACCGGCGAAGTTTGCACCAACTCTCAATGTGAGAAAAGGCAATGCGCGTGCTAGCAAGATGGAAGGTGGAGTGTGTTATCATGGACCACATGTCATAAGACTCACATGCTCCAGGGGGATATGTAGGAAACGCATCGATCATAAGGAGGACAATCAAGAACCTCATTCAAATTGTTACATACGACCATAGTATGCTGTTGGAAATATGCCCTAGAGGCAATAATAAAATGGTTATTATTATATTTCCTTGTTCATGATAATTGTCTATTGTTCATGCTATAATGTGTTATCCGGAAATCGTAAATACATGTGTGAATACATAGACCACAACATGTCCCTAGTGAGCCTCTAGTTGACTAGCTCGTTGATCAACAGATAGTTCATGGTTTCCTGACTATGGACATTGGATGTCATTGATAACGGGATCACATCATTAGGAGAATGATGTGATGGACAAGACCCAATCCTAAGCATAGCACAAAGATCGTGTAGTTCGTTTGCTAGAGCTTTTCCAATGTCAAGTATCTTTTCCTTAGACCATGAGATCGTGTAACTCCCGGATACCGTAGAGTGCTTTGGGTGTGCCAAACGTCACAACGTAACTGGGTGACTATAAAGGTACACTACAGGTATCTCTGAAAGTGTCTGTTGGGTTGACACGGATCGAGACTGGGATTTGTCACTCCGTATGACGGAGAGGTATCTCTGGGCCCACTCGGTAATGCATCATCATAATGAGCTCATGTGACTAAGGAGTTAGCCACGAGATCATGCATTACAGTACGAGTAAAGTGACTTGCCGGTAACGAGATTGAACAAGGTATTGGGATACCGACGATCGAATCTCGGGCAAGTAACGTACCGATTGACAAAGGGAATTGTATACGGGATTGATTGAATCCTCGACATCGTGGTTCATCCGATGAGATCATCGTGGAACATGTGGGAGCCAACATGGGTATCCAGATCCTGCTGTTGGTTATTGACCGGAGAGGCGTCTCGGTCATGTCTGCATGTCTCCCGAACCCATAGGGTCTACACACTTAAGGTTCGGTGACGCTAGGGTTGTAGAGATATTAGTATGCGGAAACCCGAAAGTTGTTCGGAGTCCCGGATGAGATCCCGGACGTCACGAGGAGTTCCAGAATGGTCCAGAGGTGAAGAATTATATATAGGAAGTCCAGTTTCGGCCACCGGGAAAGTTTCGGGGGTTATCGGTATTGTACCGGGACCACCGGAAGGGTTCCAGGGGTCCACCGGGTGGGGCCACCTATCCCGGAGGGCCCCATGGGCTGAAGTGGGAGGGGAACCAGCCCCTGGTGGGCTGGTGCACCCCCCATGGGCCTCCCCCTGCGCCTAGGGTTGGAAACCCCTGGGGGTGGGGGGCGCCCCACCTGACTTGGGGGGGAAGTTTCCCCCCTTGGCCGCCGCCCCCCATGTAGATGGGATCCCAGGGCCGGCGCCCCCCCAGGGGGCCTATATAAAGGGGGGGAGGGAGGGCTGCTGCACCCTAGCCCCTGGCGCCTCCCTCTCCCTCCCGTGACACTGCTCCCTCCCGCTTGCGCTTGGCGAAGCCCTGCCGGGATCCCCGCTACTTCCACCACCACGCCGTCGTGCTGCTGGATCTCCATCAACCTCTCCTTCCCCCTTGCTGGATCAAGAAGGAGGAGACGTCGCTTCTCCGTACGTGTGTTGAACGCGGAGGTGCCGTCCGTTCGGCGCTCGGTCGTCGGTGATTTGGATCACGACGAGTACGACTCCATCAACCCCGTTCACTTGAACGCTTCCGCTCGCGATCTACAAGGGTATGTAGATGCACTCCTTTCCCTTCGTTGCTAGTAAACTCCATAGATGGATCTTGGTGTTGCGTAGAAAATTTTAAAATTCTGCAACGAACCCCAACAGTGGCATCATGAGCCAGGCCTATGCGTAGTTACTATGCACGAATAGAACACAAAGCAGTTGTGGGCGTAGATGTTGTCAATTTTCTTGCCACTACTAGTCTTATCTTGTTTCGGCGGTATTGTGGGATGAAGCGGCCCGGACCGAACTTACACGTACGCTTACATGAGACAGGTTCCACCGATTGACATGCACTAGTTGCATAAGGTGGCTAGCGGATGTCTGTCTCTCCCACTTTAGTCGGAACGGATTCGATGAAAAGGGTCCTTATGAAGGGTAAATAGAAATTGGCATATCACGTTGTGGTTTTACGTAGGTAAGAAACGTTCTTGCTAGAAACCTATAGAAGCCACGTAAAAACTTGCAACAACAATTAGAGGACGTCTAACTTGTTTTTGCAGCATGTGCCTTGTGATGTGATATGGCCAGAAGATGTGATGAATGATATATGGGATGTATGAGATTGATCATGTTCTTGTAATAGGAATCACCACTTGCATGTCGATGAGTATGACAACCGGCAGGAGCCATAGAGTTGTCTTTATTTTTTGTATGACCTGCGTGTCATTGAATAACGCCATGTAAATTACTTTACTTTATTGCTAAACACGTTAGCCATAGAAGTAGAAGTAATCGTTGGCGTGACAACTTCATGAAGACACGATGATGGAGATTATGATGATGGAGATCATGGTGTCATGCCGGTGACGAAGATGATCATGGCGCCCCGAAGATGGAGATCAAAGGAGCAAAATGATATTGGCCATATCATGTCACTATTTGATTGCATGTGATGTTTATCATGTTTTACATCTTATTTGCTTAGAACGACGGTAGTAAGTAAGATGATCCCTTATAATAATTTCAAGAAAGTGTTCCCCCTAACTGTGCACCGTTGCGAAGGTTCGTTGTTTCGAAGCACCACGTGATGATCGGGTGTGATAGATTCTAACGTTCGCATACAACGGGTGTTGACGGGCCTAGCATGTACAAACATGGCCTCGGAACACACACAATACACTTAGGTTGACTTGACGAGCCTAGCACGTACAGACATGGCCTCGGAACACGGAAGACTGAAAGGTCGAGCATGAGTCGTATAGAAGAAACGATCAACATGGAGATGTTCACCGATCTTGACTAGTCCGTCTCACGTGATGATCGGACACGGCCTAGTTAACTCGGATCATGTTTCACTTAGATGACTAGAGGGATGTCTATCTGAGTGGGAGTTCATTTAATAATTTGATTAGATGAACTTAATTATCATGAACTTAGTCTAAAATCTTTACAATATGTCTTGTAGATCAAATGGCCCACGTTGCCCTCAACTTCAACGCGTTCCTAGAGAAAACCAAGCTGAAAGATGATGGCAGCAACTATACGGACTGGGTCCGGAACCTGAGGATCATCCTCATAGCTGCCAAGAAAGATTATGTCCTAGAAGCACCGCTAGGTGACGCACCCATCCCAGAGAACCAAGACATTATGAACGCTTGGTAATCACGTGCTGATGATTACTCCCTCGTTCAGTGCGGCATGCTTTACAGCTTAGAACTGGGGCTCCAAAAGCGTTTTGAGAAACATGGAGCATATGAGATGTTCGAAGAGCTGAAAATGGTTTTCCAAGCTCATGCCCGGGTCGAGAGATATGAAGTCTCCGACAAGTTCTTCAGTTGTAAAATGGAGGAAAATAGTTCTGTCAGTGAGCACATACTCAAAATGTCTGGGTTACACAACTGCTTGTCTCAGCTGGGAGTTAATCTCCCGGATGACGCGGTCATTGACAGAATCCTTCAGTCGCTTCCACCAAGCTACAAGAGCTTTGTGATGAACTTCAATATGCAGGGGATGGAAAAGACCATTCCTGAGGTATATTCAATGCTGAAATCAGCGGAGGTGGAGATCAAAAAGGAACATCAAGTGTTGATGGTGAATAAAACCACTAAGTTCAAGAAAGGCAAGGGTAAGAAGAACTTCAAGAAGGACGGCAAGGGAGTTGCCGCGCCCGGTAAGCCAGTTGCCGGGAAGAAGTCAAAGAATGGACCCAAGCCTGAGACTGAGTGCTTTTATTGCAAGGGAAGTGGTCACTGGAAGCGGAACTGCCCCAAATACTTAGCGGACAAGAAGGCCGGCAACACCAAAGGTATATGTGATATACATGTAATTGATGTGTACCTTACCAGTACTCGTAGTAGCTCCTGGGTATTTGATACCGGTGCGGTTGCTCATATTTGTAACTCAAAACAGGAGCTGCGGAATAAGCGGAGACTGGCGAAGGACGAGGTGACGATGCGCGTCGGGAATGGTTCCAAGGTCGATGTGATCGCCGTCGGCACGCTGCCTCTACATTTACCTACGGGGTTAGTTTTAAACCTCAATAATTGTTATTTAGTGCCAGCTTTGAGCATGAACATTGTATCAGGATCTCGTTTAATTCGAGATGGCTACTCATTTAAATCCGAGAATAATGGTTGTTCTATTTATATGAGAGATATGTTTTATGGTCATGCCCCGCTGGTCAATGGTTTATTCTTAATGAATCTCGAACGTGATGTTACACATATTCATAGTGTGAATACCAAAAGATGTAAAGTTGATAACGATAGTCCCACATACTTGTGGCACTGCCGCCTTGGTCACATTGGTGTCAAACGCATGAAGAAGCTCCATGCAGATGGACTTTTGGAGTCTCTTGATTACGAATCATTTGACACGTGCGAACCATGCCTCATGGGTAAGATGACCAAGACTCCGTTCTCCGGAACAATGGAGCGAGCAACCAACTTATTGGAAATCATACATACTGATGTGTGCGGTCCAATGAGTGTTGAGGCTCGCGGTGGCTATCGTTATGTTCTCACTCTCACTGATGACTTAAGTAGATATGGGTATGTCTACCTAATGAAACACAAGTCTGAAACCTTTGAAAAGTTCAAGGAATTTCAGAGTGAGGTTGAGAATCAACGTGACAGAAAATAAAGTTCTTACGATCAGATCGTGGGGGAGAATATTTAAGTCACGAATTTGGTACGCACTTAAGGAAATGTGGAATCGTTTCACAACTCACGCCGCCTGGAACACCTCAGCGAAATGGTGTGTCCGAACGTCGTAATCGCACTCTATTGGATATGGTGCGATCTATGATGTCTCTTACCGATCTACCGCTCTCATTTTGGGGCTATGCTTTAGAGACTGCCGCATTCACTTTAAATAGGGCTTCCGTCGAAATCCGTTGAGACGACACCGTATGAATTATGGTTTGGGAAGAAACCTAAGCTGTCGTTTCTAAAAGTTTGGGGATGCGATGCTTATGTCAAGAAACTTCAACCTGAAAAGCTCGAACCCAAGTCGGAAAAATGCGTCTTCATAGGATACCCTAAGGAAACCATTGGGTATACCTTCTACCTCAGATCCGAAGGCAAAATCTTTGTTGCCAAGAACGGGTCCTTCTGGAGAAAGAGTTTCTCTCGAAAGAAGTGAGTGGGAGGAAAGTGGAACTTGATGAGGTGATAGTCACCCCTTCCGAACCGGAAAGTAGCGCAGCGCGGGAAGATGTTCCTGTGGTGCCTACACCGACTGGGGAGGAAGTTAATGATGATGATCATGAAGCTTCGGATCAAGTTACTGCTGAACTTCGTAGGTCCACAAGGACACGTTCCGCACCAGAGTGGTACGGCAACCCTGTCCTGGAAATCATGTTGTTAGACAACGGTGAACCTTCGAACTATGAAGAAGCGATGGCGGGCCCGGATTCCGACAAATGGCTAGAAGCCATGAAATCCGAGATAGGATCCATGTATGAAAACGAAGTATGGACTTTGACTGACTTGCCCGATGATCGGCGAGCCATAGAAAATAAATGGATCTTTAAGAAGAAGACAGACGCGGATGGTAATGTGACCATCTATAAGGCTCGACTTGTCGCTAAGGGTTATCGACAAGTTCAAGGGGTTGACTACGATGAGACTTTCTCACCCGTAGCGAAGCTGAAGTCCGTCCGAATCATGTTAGCAATTGCCGCATTCTATGATTATGAGATATGGCAAATGGACGTCAAAACGGCATTCCTTAACGGCTTTCTTAAGGAAGAATTGTATATGATGCAGCCGGAAGGTTTTGTCGATCCTAAGAATGCTAACAAGGTATGCAAGCTCCAGCGCTCCATCTATGGGCTGGTGCAAGCATCTCGGAGTTGGAACATTCGATTTGATGAGATGATCAAAGCGTTTGGATTTACACAGACTTATGGAGAAGCCTGTGTTTACAAGAAAGTGAGTGGGAGCTTTGTAGCATTTCTCTTATTATATGTGGATGACATACTATTGATGGGAAATGATATAGAATTCTTGGAAAGTATGAAGGCCTATTTGAATAAGTGTTTTTCAATGAAGGACCTTGGAGAAGCTGCTTATATATTAGGCATCAAGATCTATAGAGATAGATCAAGACGCCTCATTGGTCTTTCACAGAGTACGTACCTTGACAAGATATTGAAGAAGTTCAATATGGATCAGTCCAAGAAGGGGTTCTTACCTGTATTGCAAGGTGTGCAATTGAGCACGGCTCAATGCCCGACCTTGGCAGAAGATAGAGAAAAGATGAGTGTCATCCCCTATGCCTCGGCCATAGGGTCTATTATGTATGCCATGCTGTGTACCAGACCTGATGTAAACCTTGCCGTAAGTTTGGTAGGAAGGTACCAAAGTAATCCCGGCATGGAACACTGGACAGCGGTCAAGAATATCCTGAAGTACCTGAAGAGGACTAAGGATATGTTTCTCGTTTATGGAGGTGACGAAGAGCTCGTCGTAAAGGGTTACGTCGATGCTAGCTTCGACACAGATCTGGATGACTCTAAGGCACAAACCGGATACGTGTATATTTTGAATGGAGGGGCAGTAAGCTGGTGTAGTTGCAAGCAAAGCGTCGTGGCGGGATCTACATGTGAAGCGGAGTACATGGCGGCCTCAGAGGCAGCGGAAGAAGCAATCTGGATGAAGGAGTTCATTACCGACCTAGGGGTGATTCCCAATGCGTCGGGCCCGATGACTCTCTTCTGTCACAACACTGGAGCTATTGCCCTTGCCAAGGAGCCCAGGTTTCACAGGAAGACCAGGCATATCAAGCGTCGCTTCAACTCCATTCGTGAAAGTGTTCAAAATGGAGACATAGATATTTGTAAAGTACATACGGACCTGAATGTAGCAGATCCGTTGACTAAACCTCTCCCTAGAGCAAAACATGATCAACACCAGAACTCTATGGGTGTTCGATTCATCACAATGTAACTAGATTATTGACTCTAGTGCAAGTGGGAGACTGTTGGAAATATGCCCTAGAGGCAATAATAAAATGGTTATTATTATATTTCCTTGTTCATGATAATTGTCTATTGTTCATGCTATAATTGTGTTATCCGGAAATCGTAATACATGTGTGAATACATAGACCACAACGTGTCCCTAGTGAGCCTCTAGTTGACTAGCTCATTGATCAACAGATAGTCATGATTTCCTGACTATGGACATTGGATGTCATTGATAACGGGATCACATCATTAGGAGAATGATGTGATGGACAAGACCCAATCCTAAGCATAGCACAAAGATCGTGTAGTTCGTTTGCTAGAGCTTTTCCAATCTCAAGTATCTTTTCCTTAGACCATGAGATTGTGTAACTCCCGGATACCGTAAGAGTGCTATGGTGTGCCAAACGTCACAACGTAACTGGGTGACTATAAAGGTACACTACAGGTATCTCTGAAAGTGTCTGTTGGGTTGACACGGATCGAGACTGGGATTTGTCACTCCGTATGATGGAGAGGTATCTCTGGGCCCACTCGGTAATGCATCATCATAATGAGCTCAATGTGACTAAGGAGTTAGCCATGGGATCATGCATTACAGTACGAGTAAAGTGACTTGCCGGTAACGAGATTGAACAAGGTATTGGGATACCGAGGACCGAATCTCGGGCAAGTAACGTATTGATTGAATCCTCGACATCGTGGTTCATCCGATGAGATCATCGTGGAACATGTGGGAGCCAACATGGGTATCCAGATCCCGCTGTTGGTTATTGACCGGAGAGGCGTCTCGGTCATGTCTGCATGTGTCCCGAACCCGTAGGGTCTACACACTTAAGGTTCGGTGACGCTAGGGTTGTAGAGATATTAGTATGTGGAAACCCGAAAGTTGTTCGGAGTCCCGGATGAGATCCCGGACGTCACAAGGAGTTCCGGAATGGTCCGGAGGTGAAGAATTATATATAGGGAGTCCAGTTTCGGCCACCGGGAAAGTTTCGGGGGTTATCGGTATTGTACCGGGACCACCGGAAGGGTCCCGGGGGTCCACCGGGTGGGGCCACCTATCCCGGAGGGCCCCATGGGCTGAAGTGGGAGGGGAAACAGCCCCTGGTGGGCTGGTGCGCCCCCCATGGGCCTCCCCCTGCGCCTAGGATTGGAAACCCTGGGGGTGGGGGCGCCCCACCTGACTTGGGGGGGGAAGTTTCCCCCCCTTGGCCGTCGCCACCCCATGTAGATGGGATCCCAAGGCCGGTGCCCCCCCAGGGGGCCTATATAAAGGGGGGAGGGAGGGCTGCTGCACCCTAGCCCCTGGCGCCTCCCTCTCCCTCCCGTGACACTTCTCCCTCCCGCTTGCGCTTGGCGAAGCCCTGCCGGGATCCCCGCTACTTCCCCCACCACGCCGTCGTGCTGCTGGATCTCCATCAACCTCTCCTTCCCCCTTGCTGGATCAAGAAGGAGGAGACGTCGCTTCTCCGTACGTGTGTTGAACGCGGAGGTGCCGTCCGTTCGGCGCTCGGTCGTCGGTGATTTGGATCACGACGAGTACGACTCCATCAACCCCGTTCACTTGAACGCTACCGCTCGCGATCTACAAGGGTATGTAGATGCACTCCTTTCCCCTCGTTGCTAGTAAACTCCATAGATGGATCTTGGTGTTGCGTAGAAAATTTTAAAATTCTGCAACGATCCCCAACACATGCTACGGGACTTGCAAACTTCAACACAAGTATTTCTCAAATTCACAACTACTCAAATAACACAACTTTAATATCACTACCTCCATATCTCAAAACAATCATCAAGCATCAAACTTCTCTTAGTATTCAATACACTCATAAGAAAGTTTTTACTAGTCTTGATTACCTAGCATTTTAGGATTATTTAAGCAAATTACCATGCTATTTAAGACTCTCAAAATAATATAAGTGAAGTATGAGAGAATAATAGTTTCTATAAAACAAAAGTTACCACCATGCTTTAAAAGATATAAGTGAAGTACTAGAGCAAAAACTATATAACTCAAAAGATATAAGTGAAGCACATAGAGTATTCTAATAATTTCCGAATCATGTGTGTCTCTCTCAAAAGGTGTGTACAGCAAAGATGATTGTGGTAAACTAAAAAGCAAAGACTCAAATCATACAAGACGCTCCAAGCAAAACATATCATGTGGTGAATAAAAATATAGCTCCAAGTAAAGTTACCGATGGAAGTAGACGAAAGAGGGGATGCCTTCCGGGGCATCCCCAAGCTTTGGCTCTTTGGTGTCCTTAGATTATCTTGGGGTGCCATGGGCATCCCCAAGCTTAGGATCTTGCCACTCCTTGTTCCATAATCCATCAAATCTTTCACCCAAAACTTGAAAACTTCACAACACAAAACTTAACAGAAAATCTTGTGAGCTCCGTTAGCGAAAGAAAACAAAACACCACTTCAAGGTACTGTAATGAACTCATTCTTTATTTATATTGGTGTTAAACCTACTGTATTCCAACTTCTCTATGGTTTATAAACTATTTTACTAGCCATAGATTCATCAAAATAAGCAAACAACACACGAAAAACAGAATCTGTCAAAAACAGAACAGTCTGTAGTAATCTGTAACTAAAGCAAACTTCTGGAACTCCAAAAATTCAGCCAAAATAGTAAGTCCTAGACAATTTGTTTATTTATCAGCAACAATTGGAATCAATATTTTATCACGTTCTGGTGATTTTTAACAATTATTTTCGTGAACAGAAAGTTTCTGGAATTTTCAGCAAGATCAAATAACTATCATCCAAGAAGATCCTATAGGTTAAACTTGGCACAAACACTAATTAAAACATAAAAAAAAGTCTAACCAGAGGCTAGATGAAAGATATATTCCTAAACAGAAGCAAAAAGCAAAAAACAAAAAAAAGAAAATTGGGTTGCCTCCCAACTAGCACTATCGTTTAACGCCCCTAGCTAGGCATAAAGCAAGGATAGATCTAGGTATTGCCATCTTTGGTAGGCAATCCATAAGTGGCTCTCATGATAGATTCATATGGTAATTTTATTTTCTTTCTATGAAAGTGTTCCATGCCTTTCCTTAACGGAAATTGGAATCTAATATTTCCTTCCTTCATATCAATAATCACACCGATCGTTCTAAGGAAAGGTCTACCAAGAATGATAGGACATGAAGGATTGCAATCGATATCAAGAACAATAAAATCTATGGGCACATAGTTCCTATTTGCAACAATAAGAACATCATTAATTCTTCCCATAGGTTTCTTAATGGTGGAATCCGCAAGGTGCAAGTTTCAAGAACAATCATCAGAATCACGGAAACCTAACAAATCGCACAAAGTCTTTGGAATCGTGGAAACACTAGCACCCAAATCACACAAAGCAGAGCATTCATGATCTTTAATTTTAATTTTAATATTAGGTTCTCACTCATCATAGAGTTTTCTAGGGATAGAAACTTCCAACTCAAGTTTTTCTTCATAAGATTGCATCAAAGCATCAACGATATGTTTAGTAAAAGCTTTATTTTGACTATAAGCATGAGGAGAATTTAGCATAGATTGCAACAAGGAAATACAATCTATCAAAGAGAAATTATCATAATTAAATTCCTTGAAATCCAAAATAGTGGGTTCATTAATACCTAAAGATTTGATCTCTTCAATCCCACTTTTACCAATTTTTGCATTAAGATCTAAAAACTCCGAATTTTTGGAACGCCTTCTAGGTAAAGGTGGATCATATTCAGTCCCATCATTATCAAGATTCATATTGCTAAACAAATATTTAATAGGGGACACATCAATAACTTTTAGATCTTCATCTTTATTTTCACAGGAACTAGAAGAACACACTTTTACAAAGCAATCTTTCTTAGCACGCATCCTAGCGGTTCTTTCTTTGCACTAATCAATGGAAATTCTCATGGATTTGAGAGACTCATTGATATCATGCTTAGGTGGAATAGATCTAAGTTTCAAAGAATCAACATCAAGAGAAATTCTATCAACGTTCCTAGCCAATTCATCAACTTTAAGCAATTTTTCTTCGAGCAAAGCATTGAAATTATTTTGTGAATTCATAAACTCTTAATACTAGTCTCAAATTCAGAGGGTATCTTAATGAAGTTTCCATAAGCATTGTTGTAGGAATTACCATAATTATTAGAGGAATTACTAGGATAAGGCCTAGGATTAAAGTTTCCTCTATACGCGTTGTTACCAAAATTATTCCTACCAACAAAATTCACATCCATAGATTCATTATTATTCTCAATCAAAGTAGACAAAGGCATATCATTAGGATCAGAAGAAACACTCTTAGTAGCAAATAATTTCATAAGTTCATCCATCTTTCCACTCAAAACATTAATTTCTTCTATCGCATGCACCTTTTTACTAGTAGATCTTTCAGTGTGCCATTGAGAATAATTAACCATAATATTATCTAGGAGTTTAGTAGCTTCTCCTAAAGTGATTTCCATAAAAGTGCCTCCCGCGGCCGAATCTAAAAGATATCTAGAAGCAAAATTCAATCCGGCATAATTTTTTTTGTATAATCATCCACAAATTTAAACCATGTGTAGGGCAATTACGTATCATTAATTTCATCTTCTCCCAAGCTTGTGCAACATGTTCGTGAACAAGTTGCTTAAAATTCATAATATCGTTTCTAAGAGAGATGATCTTAGCGGGAGGAAAATATTTAGAGATAAAAGAATATTTGCACTTATTCCAAGAACCAATACTATTTTTAGGCAAAGACGAAAACCAAGCTTTAGCACAATCTCTAAGCGAAAAAGGAAATAGCTTCAATTAACAATATCATTGTCCATATCTTTTTTCTTTTGCAGATCACACAAATCAACGAAGCTATTTAGATGGGTAGCGGCATCTTCACTAGGAAGGCCGGCTAATTGATCTTTCATGACAAGATTCAACAAAGCAGCATTGATTTCACAAGATTCAGTATCGGTAAGAGGAGCAATCGGAGTGCTAAGGAAAGCATTGTTGTTGGTATTGGTGAAGTCACACAATTTAGTATTATCTTGAGACATCGTGACAAGCGAGCAATCCAACACACGAGCAAACAAAAAGCAAGCGAAAAAGAGGCGAACGGAAAAGAGAGGGCGAATAAAATGGCAAGGGTGAAGTGGGGGAGAGGAAAACGAGAGGCAAATGGCAAATAATGTAATGTGGGAGATAAGGGTTTGTGATGGGTACTTGGTATGTTGACTTTTGCGTCGACTCCCCGACAACGGCGCCAGAAATCCTTCTTGCTACCTCTTGAGCACTGCGTTGGTTTTCCCTTGAAGAGGAAAGGGTGATGCAGCAAAGTAGCGTAAGTATTTCCCTCAGTTTTTGAGAACCAAGGTATCAATCCAGTAGGGGGCCATGCACGAGTCCCTCGCACCTACACAAACAAATAAATCCTCGCAACCAACGCGATAAGGGGTTGTCAATCCCTACACGGTCACTTACGAGAGTGAGATCTGATAGATGTGATAGGATAATATTTTTGGTATTTTTATGATAAATATGCAAAGTAAAGAAAGTAAAATAAAAATGGCGTCAGAAATAACTTGTTGTCAGGAGATTAAATATGATGGAAAATAGACCCGGGGGCCATAGGTTTCACTAGTGGCTTCTCTCAAGAGCACAAGTATTTACGGTGGGTGAACAAATTACTATTGAGCAATTGGCAGAATTGAGCATAGTTATGAGAATATCTAGGTATGATCATGTATATAGGCATCACGTCCGAGACAAGTAGACCGACTCCTGCCTGCATCTACTACTATTACTCCACACATCGACTGCTATCCAGCATGCATCTAGAGTATTAAGTTCATAAGAACAGAGTAACCCTTTAAGCAAGATGACATGATGTAGAGGGATAAACTCATGCAATATGATATAAACCCCATAGTGTTATCCTCGATGGCAAAAATACTATACGTGCCTTGCTGCCCCTTCTGTCACTGGACCTAAAGCTAAGCACTTCTCCCATTGCAAGAAAGATCAATCTAGTAGGCCAAACCAAACTGATAATTCGAAGAGACTTGCAAGGATAACCAATCATACATAAAAGAATTCAGAGAAGATTCAAATATTGTTCATAGATAAACTTGATCATAAACCCACAATTCATCGGTCTCAACAAACACAGCGCAAAAGAATATTACATCGAATAGATCTCCACGAGAGAGGGGGAGAACATTGTATTGAGATCCAAAAAGAGAGAAGAAGCCATCTAGCTAATAACTATGGACCCGAAGGTCTGAGGTAAACTACTCACACTTCATCGGAGAGGCTATGGTGTTGATGTAGAAGCCCTCCGTGATCGATGCCCCCTCCGGCGGAGCTCCGGAACAGGCCCCAAGATGGGATCTCACGGGTACAGAAGGTTGCGGCAGTGGAACTAGGTTTTTGGGTCCGTATCTGGTACTTTGGGGGTATGATAGGTATATATAGGAGGAAGAAGTACGTTGGTGGAGCAACGTGGGGCCCACGAGGGTGGAGGGCGTGCCTGGGGGGGGGGGGTAGGTGCGCCCCCTACCTCGTGCCCTCCTGGTTGATGTCTTGACGTAGGGTCCAAGTCCTCTGGATCACGTTCGTTCCGAAAATCACGTTCCCGAAGGTTTCATTCCGTTTGGACTCCATTTGTTATTCTTTTTCTGCGAAACTCTGAAATAGGCAAAAAACAACAATTCTGGGCTGGGCCTCCGGTTAATAGGTTAGTCCCAAAAATAATATAAAAGTGTATAATAAAGCCCAATAATGTCCAAAACAGAATATAATATAGCATGGAACAATCAAAAATTATAGATACGTTGGAGACGTATCATGCTGCAGGAGGTGACAAGGCCTTGGTACGAGCGGCCGCCTCCTGGGTATCCGCTGCCTCTGTATGCCCAAGCCGAGGGCTCAAGAGGAAGAGGCAGCGAGCGATGCCGCCCGCGCCGCGGCCGTGGTCACCGCGCAATGGCGATGCACACCGTCGCCCAAGGGCCCACGCCGTGGACTCCTCGCGCGAACTCGTGATGTGGGCGGCGATGCCTCCGCGCTCCTGGATCCGCTTCCCCCAATTCTTCTCCGCCGAGATGCCGCCGAGGGGGCCCCTCGAGCTATGGCTGCAGCACGCCGACTGCGATGCCCCGGCGACCGGAGCGGAAGTGGAAGCCGTGTCCCCGGGCAAGATCTTCATGACTCGCGGCTGGGGCGAGGTCGCCCAGGTCTGCCGTGCGGAGGGTGCCCTTGCCATGCACTTCAGGTACGATGGCGCCTCCACCATGTTCTTCAAGGTCTTCGACGCGGAAGGCCGTCGCTTGGAGTGCTGCCCCGGAGAAGGCCGCCTGAACGGAGCCGCGACAGAAGCTGGGCCTGCCGCCCACCTCGCCAGTGACTCAACCAGCAGCAGTGGCGCCGCTTGGGAGTCCAACGATTCTCCCGAGCCCTACGAGACTTCGGAGATGAGCGACGACAGCTACGTGCCCCCGAGCTCTCGCCGGGCTCGGAGCAAGGCCGCAGCATCGGGCCGCCGCCCTCGCTGATCTGGATGGGGTTCACGCCGGCCTCCCGTGGCCCGCTATTGATGATGGCTTCGGCCGCGCTGGCGCATGTAGATAGGGCTCCTTGAATTTCCTTTCTTTTTTCCCTGCGAGGAATCAAAACGGACCCCGTGGGGG
The DNA here is from genome assembly GCF_018294505.1 of Triticum aestivum. Lineage (NCBI taxonomy): Eukaryota > Viridiplantae > Streptophyta > Magnoliopsida > Poales > Poaceae > Triticum > Triticum aestivum. Next base: position 139,199,429 of record NC_057814.1, on the reverse strand, counting down.
CGTGTAAAGAACCTGTAATGTCTTTTGTTGGTATTATCCTTAGTATGAAATTGTGCAAGTGTGTGTCCTGCTTCAGCTCAGTCTCCCCTTTCTATCCTCGTGACGGCTTGGTGCTCTACGCTGACAGGTCCCAGTCCCCAGGCAGGCTGCAGCCGTCGCTTGTATGCGAGGTCGCGATGCCGTGGTCAAGGCCAGGAGGTGAGCGGCCCGAGGTCCAGTAAGAGCTCCTGAGACGCGATGCTCAGGAGGTCCCCTTTAGCGCGCAAGCGGCCATCGAGAGGTAAGAAAGGGAGGCGACGTTGCCGCGGCAGGGCTGCAGCAAGTAAGGATCCCGTGTCGTAGCGATTGGTTGGTCGGCGCGCGAAACTTATCTGGGCAGTCCGGTGTCGTTTGCTTGCGTCGCACCAGACTCGTACGCTGGCGGTCGTGGCGCGGCTAGGTTAGGCCCATGCGCGCTTCCCTTTCCTCCCACGCTCTCCTTTGTGCTCTACGTCCTCAGGTCCTGGCCCTCGAGCGAGCTCAGCCACTACTGGTATGCCAGGTCGCGATGCCATGGTCCAGGCCAGGGGGTGAGGGCTGGAGAGCCAGTAGGACCTCCTGAGTCGCGATGCTCAGGAGTCCCCCTTTTAACGCGCAAGCGAATTGCGTGGGAGAAGAAGGAGCCCACGGTACCACCCGCTGTCGTCCTCGGGAGGTTCCTGCAAGTCAGCGCGAGGAGGGGCACAGATTGCCATTATTATTGCCGGCCAACCACTGGTCACTCCGTAAGAGATTGAAGGCAGTGAGGGCCTGGTGAGGTGACGCGCGCGGGGCGTGCCGCGGGCCAGAGCTCGACCGCTCAGGTTTATCGACGTTGCAGGGACGAACCCAAGCACAAGCGCCATGCCAGTGTGAACAGCTCCCGTGGTGGGTGACAGTCAAGCTGGTGATAATCACAGATAGGTTATGCATGAGAGGCAAACTAGCTTAGGCAAATGCAAGAATGATATATGCCACTGGGCTGGACCCGAGCGGCTTGGGGATGATGCAGCCCGAGGGGCGCCCCCAGCAAGGTAAGCTAAAGATGTAACCGGATGCATGCCACAGGGACGGACCCACGCGGCCTAGGAATGATGCAGCCCGAGGGGCGCTCCCAGCTAAATAAACTTGGAACATGTCACCTGGTTCTGTTGTTGAAAGAATGTTGAGGCAGCTGAAGATGCGCGACGAAGGGGTCACTCCTCACGAGCCACAGGGACCCTGAGCCTCGAGAGGCTCTGGGGGCCCATGCGGTTCCTTGAGGACCGTCCCCATCTCCGCCAGGATGGCATGGTGCCTAGCCTCCTGAGCCGCTAGGATGCTCCGCAGGCTGCGCTGGAAGGCAGACGCCACGCTCGGCTAGCTAAAAGGCATGCGAACGTAGCTGTGAGGTGGGCCCTCGTAGCGGCCCACACGTGAAGGCCAGAAAAGCTCCTGAGACGCGGCCCTGTTGAGCCCTGGGATGTCGATGCAGACGCGCAACTCGCCATCCTCGCCTGGATGGGGAGCTGCGCCAGGTGAGCGGCGGTCGCCGCGCATGGCTCTTGCATCCTGCAGTTCCTGAGTGGTCTTGGTGATGAACTCCTGAGCGCTGGGCGCTCCTTGCCCGGTGTCCTCCTGAGGGAAACATGCTGCAAAGCACGCCTCCACGTGGTGCCCGAGCGCCTCCCTCGTGATGTTGGCAAGGTCTGAGGCCCTCTAGAAGAGAGCCCCCGAGCCCTGCCCGAGGAGGGCACCGGGTGCGCCTTCCTATGCGAGGGAGGGAGGCGCCCCAGGCGCGGGCGGTGATCCTGACGAGGCTCCACCTGCGGCGACGTTCTCCTGGGGCCTAGTGCGGAGTAGCTGCTTCTTCTTCTTGGGGCGACCTCAGGAGAGTACTGTGCTGCATTGCTGTCGGGGTCTTCGATTGACGCTGCTTGGAAGGCGTGCTCGAGGGAGCACACCGCATCTCTTTCTTCGCAGGGGACTGTGATAATCCCGCCGCTTCCTGGCAACTTGAGGACATTGTAGCCGTGGTGCATCACTGCCATGAACTTGGCCAGGGCCAGATACCCGAGGATGGCATTGTATGGGAGACGGATGTGGGTGACGTCAAAGTCGATGAGCTCGGTGCGGTAGTTGTCGCGCTGTCCGAGGGTGACAGGGAGGCGAACCTGCCCTATCGGCGTGATGGAACCATCAGTCACTCCTGAGAAGGGCTTGGTAGGCTGAAGCTGATAGTAGGGCACTTGAAGCTGTAGAACGTCTCGACAGACAGGACGTTGAGCCCTGCGCCGCCGTCGATGAGTGTCTTGGTAACTTGCACGTTGCTGATGACGGGTGAGCAAAGCATCGGGAGAGCTCAAGCGGTGGCTGCGCACTTGAGCTGATCTATCGAACTAAAAGTGATGGCGCACTTGGACCACCTAAGCGGGCGCGTGGCCTCGAGCTTGGGGAGGACCGCGTTCACCTCGCGAGCAAACTGCTTGAAGATTTGCTGAGAGGTTGGGGCTTGAGCTCCGCCCAGGATGCAGGCGATAGCCGCGGCTCCTGGAAGCCCCCATCCCCCTCATCCTGATGGTGGTCGTCGTTCCTTCTTGGTGGTGGTGGCAGCGGAGGAAGCCCAGTATTGCCCTGAGGACGATCCTCGTGAGGCTGATCCCTCCAGGCGTCCTCGCGAGGCTGGTCCTGCCAGTGGTCCTCACGAGGCTGGTCACGCCACTCCTGGCGGGGGCCACGGTCGTCCCAGCGTCCTCCACCACGTCCTCCTCCATGGTCATAGCCCCAGTCGTTGCGCTCGGGGCATCGACCGAGGTGTCCATCTTGAATGGCCCTGAGCTCTTGATAGTCGTTAGTGTTGTGGTTGTGAACGTTGTGGAAGGCGCAGAACGTCCGGCTGCTCTTGGATGACTCGGGCTGGTTGCGGTCGCGCTTCGTGTGTGGCTCCGCCGCAAGTACTGCCACACCCTTGCGCTTCACGTCCTTGGCCTTGGCTTTCTTCTCCTCCAGGTCGGCAGCTGGGAGCTCGAGAAGGGAAAGGCGCCCTTCCTCTGCCCTTGCGCACTTGGTCGCCAGGATGAACAACTCCAAGGACGTGCACAACTCCTCGTGGATGGCGAGCTCCTCCTTCATCTTGACGTCGCGGACGCCATCGGAAAACGCAGAGATGCTGGCCTCGTCCATCACCTTGGGGATCTTGAGGCGAACGTTGTTGAAGCGCTGGATGTACTTCTGGAGGGTCTCCCATGGCAGCTGCTTGACACGGCGCAGGTCGCCCGCGGCCGGAGGGCGGTCGCGAGTGCCCTGGAAGTTGGCGACGAAGCGGTCTCGCATCTTGTTCCAGGAGGAGATGGAGCCTGGAGGCAGGTTCAAGAGCCATGAGCGGGCGCCATCCTTGAGAGCCATGGGGAACCAGTTCGCCATGACTTTTTTGTCGCTGTTGTCCGCCTCGATGCTCAGTTCATAGAGCTGCAGGAACTCCGCGGGGTCAGGGGTGCCGTCGTAGCGAGGAGGCAGGTCTGGCTTGAACTTGCCCGGCCAAGTGACGCTTCGCAGCTCAGGGGTGAAGGCACGGCAGCCCGCGGTGGCCACCGGGACCCTTTGCTGAGGTGGAGCCTGCCCTTGATGTCCACGCACCGCCACCGCAGGCGGTGCACGGTCTTGTCGTAGTGGTGCTGGGATCACGGGTGCGTTTTCTTGCGGATGAGGAACTTCTTGGCAGCTTCCTTCTTCACGCGCGGGCGCCCGACGCGGCGGGTCGCGCCGGGGGGACGCACGCCTTGGTGCTAGGACGCCGTCTTGGTGCGGAGGTGGTGGCGGTGGTGCTTCATGGGCCACGTCACCCGCAGTTGGCGGAGGGCGAGGCAGCGAGAGGGACGGCACGAGGTATCCCCCTGCGCGCTGACGAGCTCGGCGATGCTGTCCAGCCAGTCCTCGTAGAGGTCGTCGATGGGGCGGTTGCGCAGGAGTTCGCGCGCCATGCACAGCGCGGCCTGCGCGTCCGTGGGAGCGCGACGGGCGTGAGACGACGAGCCGGCCGGGGTCAGCAACGGAGTGGCGGTGCGGCCGTCCCGCCGCAACGAGGGGTGCAGCGAGGACGCTTGCTGCTCGTTCCCCACCGGGCCGATGATGGCATTGGCGGCAGGCGACGGAGAATGACGGGGAGGCTTGCCGACGCGAGCCGTCTGAACGGCACGGGCGGCGAGGGTGGCCCGGCGCTCAGCACGAGCTCGGCGAGCGTCTGCCATGGAGACGACGAAGCGATGGGATGCGGATCGACGGAAGGAAAGCTTCGGCGCACCCCTACCTAGCGCGCCAAATGTCGGATTTCAGGTTCCGGGAAAACCCTTGAGGTTCGAACACTGGGGTGCGCACAAAGATTTCCCCCTACCAAATCACGCCCTAAACCACGCCACGATCTCAAAGGCTAGCTCGACGAACTCACAACACAAGAGACACGAGATTTATACTGGTTTGGGCCACCGTTGTGGTGTAATACCCTACTCCAGTGTGGTGTGGTGGATTGCCTTTAGGGCTGAGGATGAACAGTACAAGGGGAAGAACAACCTCTTGAGGAGAGGTGTTCTTGTGCTTGGTGGGTCTGAGGATGGAGTGGATCCAGTCCGAGATGAGTTCAGTTCAGACTCGGTTCCGTTCGAGACCCGTCTCCTCCTACTGTGGTGGCTAGTCCTATTTATAGACGCCCTGGTCCTCTCCCCAAATATTGAGCGGGAAGGGATCCAACAACGGCCAATTTGAAAGGGGACAACTAGTACAAGCTATCCTGACTAAAGGTGGTCTTCGCCTGCCAAAGGCTCTGGTGGTGACGCCGTCCTGGGCTCCATAGTGACCTCCATCTTGCCGTCCTGCTGGCCTTGGTCTTGTTGCACCGATAAGGAAACCTTTGCCTAATGCCTCGGTACTCATTGCCTGCGCTTGCCTCCTTAGCACCAAAGAGGAAGCGTGGACACTGTGCGCGCTAGCACCCGCCTGGTGCCCGCCTGGCCTTGGTCATCATGGCTTATGTCATTGGAACCTCGCGAGGTTCGCCTTGCCTTGATCTCTCCGCCCCTTGCGATCCAGCCTGATGAGGCCACTCCCGAGGAGGTCTTGTGTCATCCTCCTCGCGAGGCTTGGACCCTCGCGAAGGTCTTGAGTGATTGCTGGTGAAGACGGGCTGTACTGGGCCGTGAGTGGAGCCACGCCGCGGGCTGCAGGCAGGCAAGTCTGGGGACCCCCATCCCAGAACGCCGATAGTCGCCCACCTTCAAGTACTTGCCGGGGCTAGGGGCTAGAGGGGAGGAAGGTTGGTCGTCAGGCAACCCCTCCCCGGCAGGCCCCTTGCCGGCCTCCCCGGCAGGCCCCTTTCCGGCCTCTTCAGCAGCGGCTTTTCCAGCCTCCCCGACGGGCCCCTTGGCGGCCTCCTTAGCGGCGGTCTTGGCAGCCTCCTCGGCAGCGATCTTGTCGGCCTTGGCCTCGGCGTCCTTGGTGACCTCCCTGATGACGATATCAATGTCCTCCTGGTCCTCCGAGGGAGGGTCTGGATACCAAGAAGGAGAATGAGACGGGGCCAAAATCAAGGTCCAAGAACAAGAAAAGACAGGGACAGAAGGCTGGCCACGTACCCGCGCCAAGCTGGGAAGAAGTGTTTCCCTCCCCACCAACGCCCGTTGCCGGGATGAAACCACTGCCGCCCAAGTTCACCTCCTCTGTGCGCGAGGGCTCGGTGCTTGATGCCTTCGTCAGGGAAGCCCCTCTGGGCGGCGTGGTTGACAGAGGCGGCGTGTTGGGGGTGGCCCTCAGCGGCTCCTCCTACTGCCGCTCTCCTCCTGTGAACCCGGCAAGATTAGCACAAAGGGATCGTGCCCCAACGCACACCGACAGGAAGTGAGTAATGGACTCACGCTTGGGGCTGATGCGGGGGCTGCATCGGGGCTGTCGTCCGGGCTGATCACCACCAACTCCGGCATGTGCGGAGTGCTCGCCGGGGGCACGTCACCCGTCGACGCCCTGGCCCTCTTTGCCACCCTCTAGGCCAATGTCTCCGTGTCAAGTGAGGATAATATCAAGTTAAAAAATGATAGCATAGGCGTGGGTTCAGGAGATGATGGAGGGCGAAGCACTTACTCGTCCTCCACCTCCTCTTCCACTAACCTCCTCTTCCTCTTCGGGCTAAAGGACCCGATGTCAAAATTAACCTCCGAGTTGCCATCCGAAGGAGAAGGAGAAGGGGATGGAGTCCGACGCCGTTTGGACGAGGAGAAGGCGGCCGCCTTCTTCTTCTCTACGGCGGTTTTCACCGCCTTCTTCGTTGCCGCGGCCCTCGTCCGGCGCGCAGATTGCTCCTGAACCTGTTGCCGCTGCGCGGTCCTGCCGGGATGGACCGGCTCGCCGGAGCTGGCGCGCCGCAGGACGCGCCTCTTCCCTCCGGCTGAGGGATCAACAGCCTCGGCCACTTCCTCGATCGACTCCTCGACCACGTCTTCAACGAGGGGAGCCCATGCGCCGGCGCTGCTGGCCTCCCCAGCAGACTCCGCCCATCCGGCGAGCTCTTTCTCCTCCACGGCCGCATCGGCCTTGTCGGATGTGGGCTTTTGGCAAAACCCTTAAGGTTCAAACTCTGGGGTGCGCGCGAAGTCTTTCCCTCCTACCGATCCTCGCCCTAGCTCACTAAGATCTCGCGGACGAACTTGACGAACTCGCAACACAGAAAGACACGAGATTTATACTGGTTCGGGCCACAGTTGTGGTGTAATACCCTACTCCAGTGTGGTGGTGGTGGATTGCCTCTTGGGCTGATGATGAACAGTACAAGGGGAAGAACAGCCTCCTGAGGTTGAGGTGTTCTTGTGGTCAGTGAACTGGTGGATGAGAACTCGGTCTTCGCTACTGTGGTGGCTAGCTCTACTTATATAGGCCTTGGTCCTCTCCCCAAATATTGAGCGGGAAGGGAGCCAACAACGGCGGGCGAATTTGAAAGGGGACAGCTAGTACAAGCTATCCTGACAAAGATGGTCTTCGCCTGCTAAAGGCTCTGGTAGTGACGCCGTCTTAGGCTCCACGATGACCTCCATCCTTCTGGTCTTGGTCTCGTTGCACCGATATGGCAACCTTTGCCTGATGCCTCGGTACTCCTCGCCTGCGCTTGCCTCCCTAGCACCAAAGAGGAAACAAGGACGCTGCACGCGTTGGCGCCCACCTGGTGCCGATCGTCATGGCTCACGTCACGAGAACCTCATGAGCTTTGCCCCGCCTTGATATCTCCGCTCCCTGTGAGCCTGCCTGGCTAGGCCATTCCTGAGGAGGTCTTGCGTCGTCCGCCTCGCGAGGCTTGGCCCCTCGCGAGGGTATTGAATGCTTTGTTGACAAAGATGGGCCGTACAGCCCGCTGACTTAGCCACGCCATGGGCTGCAGGCAGGCAAGTTTGGGGACCCCCATTCCCAGAACACCAACAGTAGCCCCCGGGCCCAAGGTGCGCTCGGGCTTGGCATCGCGGCGAAGCCAAGGGTCAAGTACGGAGCGCCGCGGGCCCCCAAAGCCTGTGGCCTCGGTTGACGCGTGGCGGTTGATTGGACGTGGGCGTCTCCGCTTCCCCACGCTGCCTTGGCATCTGCACGACTTGACAAGTCCCTGCGACATGGAAGGAAAACCATCATTACCTGCGATCGTGGGAGGCGCCGGTTGGCCTTCTTTTGCTATAAATGGGGAGGGGGGCAGAGCCCCCGTCGCCCATCTCTTCCTTCCTTGCTTGCTTCTTCCTCCTCGCTCCACTGCTAGCGACAATGGCGCCTATCAGAAGGTTCTCCGCTGAAGAGAAGGGAAAGGCCCCGCGCGATGATCCGGGGCCGCTTCCGCCGAAGAAGAGGTCGGTCCACCGCCGTGATGAAGCGGCGATGCAGGTGGTGACGAGGCCTTGGTGCGAGCGGCCTCCTCCAGGGTATCCACTACCTTTGTATGCCCGAGCTGAGGGCTCAGGAGGACGGAGCGACGAGCGGCGTCACCCGCGCCGCACCACGGCGGCACGCGCTGTCGCCCCTGGAATCCACGCCGCGGACTCCTCGCGCGAGCTTGTGCTATGGGCGCCGATGCCTCCAAGCTCTTGGATCCGCTTCCCGCGGTTCTTCTCCGACGTGATGCCATCGAGGGGGCCTCTCGAGCTCTAGTTGCAGCACGCCGACTGTGACACTCCGGCGACCGGAGTAGAGATCAAAGCGGTCCCCACCGGCAAGATCTTCATGACTTGCGGCTGGGGCAAGGTCGCGTGGGTCTGCCGTACGAGGGGCGCCTTCGCGATCCACTTCGAGTACGACGGCGCCTCCACGCTCTTCTTCAAGGTCTTTGATGTGGTGGGCCGCCGCCTGGAGTGCTGCTCCGGAAAGGAGCGTCAGGCTGACGCGTGCTCCGCTCGCGGCCACTCCAGCAGCAGCCCTTGGGTGTCCAGTAGCTCTCCCGAGCTCTACGAGACTCCGGAGATGAGCGACGACAGCTACGTGCCCCCGAGCTCTCGCCGCGCTCGGAGCAGAGCCGTGGTGCCCGGCCGTTGCCGCCGCTGATCTGGATGGGGTTGGCGCCGGCCTCCCGTGGCCCACTGTTGGTGATGGCATCCGCCGTGGGAGGGTTTAGATAGGATCCCTCTTAGTTCTAGCTTTTGTTCCCTGCGAAGAATCATGAAGTACCCTGTGGGGGCGTGTAAAGGGTCTGTAATGTCTTTTGCGCTCATCTTCCCTGTTATGAAAATTTGGTGAACGCATGTCCTGTTAAGGCTCGGTCCCCCCTTTCTTCCCCCGCGATAGCTTGTTGCTCTACGCAGACAGGTCCCGGTCCCTAGGCAGGCTACAGCCGTCGCTGGTATGCCAGGTCGCGTGCCGTGGTCAAGGCCAGAAGGTGTGCTGCCCGAGGTCCAGTAAGAGCCCCTGAGGCGTGATGCTCAGGAGGTCCCCCTTAGCGCTCAAGCAGCCATGGTAAGGCAAGAAAGGAAGTTGACGTGGCCGCAACAGGGCTGCGACGAGGGTGACCCTTAGGCCCCAACAATTAGCCAATCCGAGAGTGGGACTTATCTTGTCGATTCCGTGGCGATTCCTGGTGGTGCGCTAGGCCTGCGCGCCAGCTTGTGCGGCATAGCTAGGTCGACCCATACGAGTTTCCCTCCTCCCATGCTCTCCTTAGTGCTCTACGTCCTCAGGTCCCGGCCCTCGAGCGAGCTCAGCCGCCGCTGGTATGCCAGGTCGCGATGCCGTGGTCAAGGCCAGGGGGTGAGGGCTGGAGAGCCAGTAAGAGCTCCTGAGTCGCGATGCTCAGGAGCCCCCTTTCAACGCACAAGCGAATTGCACGAGAGAAAAGGAGACTCGCAGTGCCGCCTGCTATCCTCCCCATGGGATCCCTGTGAACAGGCACAAGAAGAACACAGTGTGCCGTTATAGCCGCCAGCCTACCACTGGTTGTTTCGTGAAGAGGCGAGGGCACTGAGCGCCTGGTGAGGTGATGTGCGTAGGGTGTGCCGCGAGCCAGAGCTCGACCGCTCAGGTTTGTCGACGTGGCAGGGACGGACCCATGCACCAGCGCCGTGCCAACGTGAGGAAGCCCCATGGGAGGCGACGATCGAGCAGGTGATAACCGTAGGTAGGTTAAGCATGGAAGGCAAATCAGCTTGGGTAAATGCAGGAAGATACACGCCACTGGGTCTGGCCCGAGCGGCTTGGGGATGATGCAGCCCGAGGGGCGCCCCCAGCTAAACGAGCTTGGAAAATGTCACCTGGTTCTGTAGATGAAGTAGAGTTGGTGCAGCTGAAGGCGTGCGCCGAAGGAATGACTCTTCAGGAGCCACCGGGGCCCTGAGCCTTGGAAGGCTCTGGGGCTCGGGAGGTTCCTTGAAGACCGTCTCCATTTCTTCCAGGATGGCGTGGTACCTGGCCTCCTGAGTCGCCAGGATGCGCCGCATGTTGCGCTGATAGGCTGAGGCCATGCTCGGCAAGCCGAAGGGCATGCGAACGTAGCTGTGTGGCGGGCCCTCGCAACGGCCCACATGCGAAGGCCAGAAACGCTCCGAAGATGCGGCCCTGTTGAGCCCTGGAACATCGATGCAGACACGCATCCCAGCATCCTTGCCTGGATGGGGAGCTGCGCCTCGTGAGCGGCTGTCGCCGCGCATGGCTCTTGCGTCTTGCAGTTCCTGAGTGGTCTTGGTGATGAACTCCTGAGTGGTGGGCACTCCTTGTCTTGTGTTCTCCTGAGGGAAACGTGCCGGGAAGCACGCCTCCAAGTGGTGCCCAAGGTTGGCAAGGTCTGAGGCCCTCCAGAAGAGAGCCCCCGAGCCCTGCCCGAGGAGGGCGCCGGGCGCGCCTTCCTATGCGAGGGAGGGAGGCGCCCCAGGCTTGGGCGATGATCCTGACAAGGCTCCACCTGCCGCGACGTTCTCCTGAGGTCCGGCACGGCGCTGTTGCTTCTTCTTCTTCGGGAGGGCCTCAGGAGGGCCCTCGCTTTTGCGGTCAGGGTCGTTGATTGCTGCAGCTTGGAAGGCGCGCTCGAGGGGGCACACCGCATCTCTCTCTTCACATGGGACCGTGATGATTCCGCTGCTTCCCGGCATCTTGAGGACGTTGTAGCCGTGATGGGTGACTGCCATGAACTTGGCCAGGGCTGGATACCCGAGGATGGCGTTGTACGGTAGGTGTATGTGCGCGACGTGGAAGTCGATGAGCTTGGTGCGGTAGTTCTTGCGCTCTCCGAAGGTGACAGGCAGGCGGACCTGCCCTATCGGTGTGGTGGAGCCGTCGGTCACTCCTGAGAAAGGCTTGGTAGGCTGAAGCTGCTCATATGGCACTTGGAGGTTGTCGAACTTGTCGACGGACAGGACGTTGAGCCCTGCGCCGCCATCGATGAGGGTCTTGGTAACTTGCACATTGCTGATGACTGGTGAACAAAGCATCGGGAGAGCGCCAGCGGTGGCTGCGCACTTGAGCTGATCTGCCGAGTTGAAAGTGATGGCGCATTGGGACCACCTGAGCGGGCGCGTGGCCTCGAGCTTGGGGAGCACCGTGTTCACTTCACGAGCGAACTGTTTGAAGATGCGTTGAGAGGCTGGGGCCTGCGCGCCGCCCAAGATGCAGGCGATTGCACGCGGCTCCTGGAAGCCCCCAACCCCCTCATCCTGATGGTGATCGTCATTCTTTCTTGGTGGCGGCAGCGGGGGAAGACCGGCGTTGCCCTGGGGGCGATCCTCACGAGGCTGGTCCCTCCAGGCGCCCTCGCGAGGATGGTCCTGCCAGCGGTCCTCATGAAGCCTGTCGCACCACTCCTGGCGCGGGCCACGGTCATCCCAGCGTCCGCCTCCACATCCTCCTCCACGGCCGTAGCCCCGGTCGCTACGCTCGGGGCGTCGACCGAAGCGTCCTTCGCGAATGGCTCTGAGCTCTTGACAGTCACTGGTGTTGTGGGTGTTCAGATTGTGGAAGGCGCAGAACGGTCGACTGTTCTTGGATGACTCGGGCTGATCTCTGCCCCGCTTGGTGTCGGGCTCTGCTGCGAGCACTGCTGCTTCCTTGCGCTTCACGTCCTTGGCCTTGGCTTTCTTCTCCTCTGTGCCCGCGGCTGGCAGCTCGAGGAGGGAGAGGCGCTCCTCCTCAGCTCTTGCGCACTTGGTCGCCAGGTTGAACAGCTCCTGAGACGTGCACAGCTCCTCATGGATAGCGAGCTCTTCCTTCATCTTGACGTCACGGACGCCGTCTGAGGACGCGGAGATGATGGCCTCGCCCATGACCTTGGGGATCTTGAGGCGAGTGTTGTTGAAGCGCTGGATGTACTTCTGGAGGGTCTCCCCTAGCTGTTGCTTGATGCGGCGTAGGTCACCCGCGGCCGGCCGGCGGTCGCGGGTGCCCTGGAAGTTGGCGACGAAGCGGTTGCGCATCTCATCCCAGGAGGAGATCGAGCCGTGCTACAGGTTCAATAGCCAGGAGCGGGCACCATCCTTGAGAGCCATAGGGAACTAGTTCGCCATGACCTTCTCGTCGCCATTGGCCGCTTCGATGCTCACCTCGTAGAGATGCAGGAACTCCGCGGGATCGGAGGTGCCGTCGTAGCGGGGAGGCAGATCGGGCTTGAACTTGCCTGGCCAGTCGATGCTACGCAGCTCGGGGGTGAAGGCGCAACAGCTGGCCGTGGTTGCCGGGGCCCGCCTCGGAGGTGGAGCTTGGTATTGATGAGGTCCACGCGGCGCCGCTGCGGGCGGTGCGCGGCTTGACGAGGCGGCGCGGGGAGCGCGGGTGCAGCTTCTCGCGACCGAGGGATTTCTTGGCAGCTTCTCTCTTCACGCGCGGGCACCGGACGTGGCGGATCACGCCGTGGGGCCGCACGCCTTGGCGCCAAGGCACAGTCTTGGGGCAAAGGTGGTGGAGGCGCGCCATGAGCCACGTCGCCTGTGGCTGGCGGAGGGTGAGGCAGAGAGAGGGACAGCACCGGGGAGCCCCCTGCGGCGCGGACGAGCTCACCAACGCGGTCGAGCCACTCCTCGTAGAGGTCGTCGACTGGGCGGTAGCGCAGGAGCTCGTTCGCCGCGAGGAGCGCTGCCCGCGCCTCCATAGGAGCGCGGCCCGCGCCTCCATAGGAGCACGACGTGCATGAGACGAAGAACCGGCCGTTGTCAGCGACGGAATGGCGGTGCAGCCGTCCTGCCACACCGATGGATGCAAAGAGGACACCTGTTGCTCGTTCCCCGCCGGGACGGTGGCTGCGTTGGCGGCGGGAGTCGGAGAACGACGAGGTGGCCCGCCGACGGGAGCTGTCTGAGCAACACGGGCGGTGAGGGCAGCCCGGCGCTTAGCTCGAGCACGGGGAGCGTCCGCCACGGAGATGTCGGAGCGACAGAGTGACGAACCGACGGAAGGGAAGCTACGGCGCACCCCTACCTGGGGCGCCAAATGTCGGATGTGGGGTTCCGGCAAAACCCTTAAGCTTCAAACTCTGGGGTGCGCGCGAAGCCTTTCCCTCCTACCGATCCTCGCCCTAGCTCACTAAGATCTCGCAGACGAACTTGACGAACTCGCAACACAGAAAGACACGAGATTTATACTCGTTCGGGCCACCGTTGTGGTGTAATACCCTACTCTAGTGTGGTGGTGGTGGATTGCCTCTTGGGCTGATGATGAACAGTACAAGGGGAAGAACAGCCTCCTGAGGTTGAGGTGTTCTTGTGCTCGGTGAACTGGTGGATGAGAACTCGGTCCTTGCTACTGTGGTGGCTAGCTCTACTTATATAGGCCCTGGTCCTCTCCCCAAATATTGAGCAGGAAGGGAGCCAACAATGGTGGGCGAATTTGAAAGGGGACAACTAGTACAAGCTATCCTGACAAAGGTGGTCTTCGCCTGCTAAACGCTCTGGTGGTGACGCCGTCTTGGGCTCCAGGATGACCTCCGTCGTGCCGTCCTTCTGGTCTTGGTCTCGTTGCACCGATATGGCAACCTTTGCCTGATGGCTCGGTACTCCTCGCCTGCGCTTTCCTCCTTAGCACCAAAGAGGAAACAAGGATGCTGCATGCGCTGGCACCCGCCTGGTGCCGATCGTCATGGCTCACGTCACGAGAGCCTCGTGAGGTTTGCCCCGCCTTGATATCTCCGCTCCTCGTGAGCCTGCTTGGCTAGGCCACTCCTTAGTAGGTCTTGCGTCGTCCTGACAAAGGCTTGGCCCCTCGCGAGGGTCTTGAATGCTTTGTTGACGAAGATGGGCCGTACGGCCCGCTGACTTAGCCACGCCATGGGCCGCAGGCAGGCAAGTCTGGGGACCCCCGTTCCCAGAACGCCGACAGGCCTCGTCCTCCACGGCGCCGACACTGCCGGCCTCCTTGGCAAGTGCCGCCTCCGCCGCCCTGGTGGCGATGTAGTCCAGCTCCTCCTTGGTGGTGTCATGGATGAGCAGCGGCTCATCGCAGACATAGTTCTCCGACAAGTTGTCGAAAAACTCCTGCACCTTCTCTGTTGGGGGCTCGCCCCAGGCCGGGTCGAGGCAGTGCGCGTTGAAGTCCGGCATCATGGCGATGATAGCGGACTGGCGAGAGTTGTTTCTCAGCGGGACCACTCCCGCCGGCAACCCAGACAGAGGCCCCTTGACGGCCTTGCCGGTCTTCACGGCCTTGCCAGTCCTCTCAGCCCTGCCGTCGCCGTCCACATTGAGCTAAAAGAGCCTCTGGCAAAAATGGGCATGCCCCAGCACCGTGAAGTTGCGCTTCAGGCTAGGGCGGAGCCTCATGATAACGGCCACATTCCTGAAGTCCCAGGCCGGCCTCCCCTTGTTGTGCAGCGGGGCGATTCGGCGACGGATGAAATCAGCCCCAATTATCTCAGGGGTGAGCCCAGCCATGGTGAGGCGATGGATCCTGGTCGTGGCGACCATGAGCTTCTTGTCATTGGCGTCGAGGTCACTCCAGTCCTTGCGGTGGGTTGGCAGGCTCTGGCGAACTCGGCAGAACTCCTGCGGATCCTTCTCCCTGATCCAGACCCACCGACCCACCACTCGTCCCACCTCTCCTTCTGGGCACCCTCCGGGTACGTGCCCTTCTCCTGGGTCCTCGGGGTCCAGTTGATGCACCCAGAAATGGCGTCCCCTGGCTGGATGCGAGGATAGAAATAGTGGCGAAAGAGCGTCGTGCTGGGGAGCACTCCGGCAAAGCCCTCGCAGAGATGGGCGAAGAAGGCCATGCACGCCACGACATTCGGCGTAAATTCGAGGAGGTGAAAGCCGTAGGTGTGCATGATGTCGTTGAAGAAATCAGAGAAAGGGGGGCAGAGCCCGCAAGAGAAGTAATCCACGAAGAGGGGGTACCCATTTGGGTCGGCCGCCTTGGCGAAATCGGCAGGGACGATGCGCTTGGCGGGGTGCCCCATCGTCTCCCTCTCCCACAGGGGCCTGAAGTAGTCCCTGAGGTGGACCGCATCGACCGTCGAAGGGAAATAGGCGTGCTGCGTCCGCAGCACCGCCAACTCGCTCTCCGACGCCTCTTTCTCCCTGATGTCCTTGGCCACCCCTTTGCCTTTGCCTGTCTTGGGCGCCATGGCGACTGAGAGGGGATGGAGGATTAAGGGCAGTGAGGGCGTGGCGGCGGCGAGCAAAGGCAAGAGCTTCAGGAAGAAGAACGGAGTGACGGTTCCGAGATTAGGGAAGGCACAGGGGGTAAATGAGCAGCGCGCCTGCGGTTTCTCCTTTTTATGGGGAAGGCGCGGGCCGCCTCTTTACCATTTACCACGATATCACGCAAGCATGTTGCGTTCATTCCACGCACGACCCCCACGTCACGCATTCAACGCGGGTCTTGGGGAAGCGCAACTGGCGAGGAAAGTTGCTGCGGTAAGACTCAGCCCCGCGTGCCCGCGCACTGTTCTGGGCCTAGCCCAACAACGCGTCGCGCTTATGTTTGGCCCAGGCCCGGGGGCTCCTATTGGTGTACAAAAGTAGGGGCCCTCTTTGTACCCCTTTACTTGTGCACGAGCAGTTAGAGCCGCACCTACGGCCACACTTAGCAGGGCAGAGAAAGGAAGCAAAAGTACAAGACCACCAGAGCAGCGCCAAGCCAGAGGCGCGAGGAGCAAATTGATATGGCGGACTAAACCTCATTTATGAGGACACACTCCACAAAATGGAAATAGACAGGAGCCGCATCAAGCAAAGTAGCACAACCTTCCGAGGAATCATTCCCAGTCGGGAGGCGCGGTGCGCGTGCAAAATCACACTTGACGTGGTATTCGGCACGCGGAGAATTATCGGTCCGAAGAAATCACTTTCCATGTGGCCCCTTTCAGCAGCGGATACCACGCCCTATTAGTGCGGGATGCTTTTACACGCTTCCAAGCTATACCTCATTACGGGTATATGAAGCTCAAAATGCCTGGACCAAACGGTATAATCACTCTCGTCAGTGATCCGGACATAGCACTACGCGCTGAAAACAAAACCGCTTCCCTGGCCCTTGAGGCGCTATCCAAAGCCCTCGCGGCCGCAGAATTAACCGCACTGCGCTCCACGATGGACAGGGACGATGTGATCCTCGACAAACGCCCCAAATCCACCTCCTTCAAACCAGCAGAAGAAATAGTCAAATTCCAGGTCCACCCAACGGACCCCAAGAAGACAGCATCTATCGGAGCGCAACTGAACCCAACAGTTGACGCCGCACTACAAGAATTCCTGCGCGAAAACTGGGACATATTTTCCTGGCACCCTTTAGATATGCCAGGGATCCCACGCAAGCTGGCCGAACATAGCCTCAATATATTAAAGGGATTTAAATCGGTCAAGCAAACACTGCGACGCTTTTCCGAACCCAAGCGACAAGCCATGGGGGAGGAGCTGGCCAAGCTTATCGAGGCCGGATTCATTAGAGAAATCAAACATCCGGACTGGATGGCAAACCTGGTGATGGTACCAAAGAAGGAGAAATCCTGGCGCCTGTGTGTCGATTTCAAAAACCTCAACAAGGCTTGCCCTAAGGATCCCTTCCTCCTCCCCCGCATTGATCAAATCATTGACGCCACCGCAGGACATGACTCACTATGTTTCCTCGATGCAAATTCCGGATACCATCAAATCAAAATGAAGGAGTCCGATCAAGCTGCAACAACATTTATTACCCCATACGGGCCATTCTGCTTCAACACCATGCCCTTCGGCCTCAAGAACGCCGGCGCAACATACCAACGCATGATTCAAACATGCCTGGAGAAGCAGATCGGCAAGACAGTAGAAGCCTACTTCGATGACGTCATCATCAAAACTAGGCACGTCGAAACACTAATAGACGACTTACGTCTTACATTCGACAACAAAGGAATAGAAGCAAATCCAGCTAAAATCCGAGCTCTGTCGCAGTTGGCTACGCCAACAGACCTCAAACAAGTCCAAAAACTAGCTGGTTGCATGGCAGCGTTAAGTCTCTTTATCTCCAGACTAGGAGAAAAGGCACTACCACTCTATCGCCTCTTATGGCGCACCGATAACTTTGAATGGACAGACGCGGTGACTGCCGGACTGGAGGAAATAAAGGCCCTCCTAGCAGGCAACCCAATCCTGGCCGCACCAAATGCTGGCAAACCCATGTTGCTATACATATCAGCAACACATCAGGTGGTGAGCGCCGTGCTCGTCGTCGAACGAGAACAGGACGGACACAAATTCCCACTTCAAAAACCAGTATACTACGTATCTACTGTCCTCACACCATGCAAATCCCGGTACCCCGATTACCAAAAGATAGCATACGCGGTCTTCATGGCATCCCGAAAGCTACGACACTACTTCCAGGAGTGTTCAATCACGGTGGCTTCTCAAGTCCCACTCAATGACATAATAAACAACCGCGATGCCACAGGACGGATCGCCAAAGGGGCCATAGAGCTATTTCCATTTGACATAACATACAAGCCACGTCGAGCCATCAAATCCCAAGTGCTGGCTGACTTCGTCGCCGAATGGACAGAGGCCGAACTCCCTACAGAGTACGGCACATATTCCAATTGGGTTATGTATTTTGACGGCTCCAAAATGCCGGCGGGGCTAGGAGCGGAGTCGTGTTAACATCCCCCACTGGAGATGTCGTCCAGTATGTACTCCAAATACTATACACAGACTCCAACAACGCAGCCGAATATGAGGCCCTATTGCATGGTCTTCGGATGGCCGTATCTATGGGCATACAACGCCTAGAGGTGCACGGGGATTCAAACCTCGCAATATCTCAAATAAACGGAGACTTTGATGCCAAAGATCCAAAGATGGCGGCTTATCGTAATGTCGTCTTAAAAATGTCGGTCGGTTCGAGGGGCTCGAATTTCATCACGTCGCCCGAGAAAGTAATTAGGCAGCGAACGTCCTTGCTCGCATTGGCGCCAAGCGCGACCCTGTCCCACCCAACATTTTCCTGGAAAGGCTTTTCAAGCCATCCGTGGTGTGGCAAGGGGAGGGCGGCAACAACAGTCCAGATTTGAATACAACCCCAAATCCTGAACACACCGATAGTATCGGGGGCTCAGCCACCGAAATAACACTGTCGGCTCATCTCATTATGGCAGTCATTGCCCCATGGACCGAACCCTTCTGGGCCTACATTAATAGGAAGGAGCTTCCCGAAGACTAGAATGAGGCTCGCCGCATTGTCCGGCATTCGAAGGCCTACAAGGTTCACGACGGAGAGCTCTACAAGAAAAGTACTACCGGAGTGCTTCAAAGATGTATCTCCAAGGAAGAAGGGCGGCAGCTTTTAGCGGAAATTCACGCTGGTCTCGGCGGACACCACGCCGCAGCTCGGGCCCTTGTTAGCAAGGCCTTCCGTACTAGGGTCTATTGGCCGACAGCCCGAGCAGACGCGCATGACCTTGTTCAACATTGCGTCGGATGCCAACTCTTCGCCAACCAAAGCCACATGCCCCCAACTGCCTTACAAACTATCCCTATTACTTGGCCTTTCGTGGTCTGGGGACTGGATATGGTTGGACCCCTTAAAGGGGGAAGCCATAAGAAAAAATATCTGCTGGTCAGGGTGGACAAATTCACTAAGTGGATAGAGGCTAAACCGGTCAAAACGGCTGAGTCCGGCCCGGTGATAGAATTCATATCCGGTATTGTGCACCGTTATGGTGTCCGACACAACATCATCACCGACAATGGCTCTAATTTCACAGCCGACGAGGTGAAAACCTGGTGTACTAATCTTGGCATTAAACTCGATTACGCCTCCGTCTACCACCCGCAAATCAATGGTCAGGTCGAACGAGCCAATGGTCTTATTATGAGCGGCATCAAGCCCAGACTAGTGCGGTCTTTGAGAGAATCAGACAAGCACTGGGTTGAGGAGCTCAACTCCGTACTCTGGGGGCTGCGGACCATGCCCAACCGTACTATCGGATACACACCTTTCTTCATGGTGTATGGCGCGGAGGCTGTATTGCCCTGCGATATTATCCACGACTCACCTCGAGTGCATATGTATGAAGAGAGAGAAGCCGAGCTTGATCGGCAGGACAACCTAGATGCCCTGGAAGAGGAGCGCGATGTCGCAAAAGCCCGTTCAGCATTTTACCAACAGCATGCTCGAAGATATCAAAGCAGGGAAGTACGGGCCAAGACCTACAACATTGGCGAGCTCGTTCTACGCCTGCCGGAGAAGAAAAAGGACAAACTCAAGCCCAAATGGGAGGGTCCCTTCATAATTGATGAAGTTCTCACCAGAGGGGCATACCGTCTTCGCGATGCATCAGACAATCACCTCGAGCCGAACCCCTGGAACGCAGCCAGACTCCGAAGATTCTATGCCTAGCGCCGAAATCCTTGTGCGTCTCCTTCTCCCCTGTAGTTTCCATTATTTTTTCTCTCTTTTCCGATTACTTTTTTCTTTCTCGCTTTAAAGCTTTCGTACGGCTAGACCGCACACCCCTGACGCATACATCTTTAAATATGTACGTCCATTATACCTGGGGGCTTCTTGGATAGAAGCTTTTTATTATTATTCCTTGAGCATCAAGCTCTTCACATATGAGTTTTTCCGTATGTACCTTTTCTTCGCCACTATATGCATCGATATGACTTAAGTTTTGGCCAAGCTGGGTTGCCTGGCTCCTGTGCTTATGCCCTACGTCCCCGTTAGTTCGGCTAGGGCATAGAGGGAGCACCTCTGCGATTGTTACTGCCGGGTCATCCGGATGTGTACCTCAGACTGGGTGAAGCCGAAAGCTAGCGTTCTTAAGGGAATATTCGGTCGGTGAATTAAAGATGTTTTTTGCACTCACTCCATTGTGAACCCCCAGAAGCTATACACACTGTGATTTTCACATCACAATTCGGACATGTATACCAATGCATGCACACCCAGGGAAAGGAACCCTTAACGGAACTATTCTCTCTGGAAGATGTTTCTTACAATCTCAATGTAATATAACATAGCTAGCCGGATACAACTTGTCTGTTCAAGCAACTATGACCCCTACGCCTAGTTTCCGTGCATACCCCGATCTATTCGGCCGTGCGGGTATTCGAAAACACTCCGCACCTTCGGGTCCGAAGGTTGAAGTGAAAAGGTCTGCCATGACAAATGCTATACAATTCAGCTAGAGTTACATATATCAAGGAAAGTACATAGTCACTTGGACTCAAACACTTCCTCCTCTACAACGTCCAAAAGGCGGTCTAACTTACAATCCTGTTGGGAATATTTGGCGGCCACCTCTACTTGGTCATATACTAAACTAACGGGAATTTCTTCCCCATTCGACCCTAGCGGTCCGACACGGGCCATGTGATTAGGATCCAGCTTGGTATACCGCGTCTTCACCATGGCCCAGGCCTCTCGCATACCCTCTCGGCAGGCTGATATCTTCCATAGTCGGATATGCCGCCGCGCTTCTTTGAACAGCTCTACAAGCTCCTCCATACTTCCTGGAGGGAAGGCAGATGGCCATAGGGCCTTGGAAACACTCCGCATCGCCAGCCGAGCCTGTTCGTGCACTTGCGACAACCCTTGCAGCAGATCACTTGATGATCCGGATACCTCCTCTTCAGGACGGCCCGTCAATATACCTGCAATTATAACTATATCAGTTCCATTTATCTCCGAACTACTTTAAAAATAGTTCAGACACATACTGAATATGCTGCCCCGCAGTTTCTTGTTGTCCTTCATGGAGTCGGCTAGCTGGGCTCGCACATCTTTCAATTCTTCACCCAACGTAGTGTGGGAATCCTGTAGCTTGTTTTTCTCCCCTCTGACTCGGGTCAGCACACGCTCGCCTGCGGCGTGTAGCCTTTTCGCCTCCTTTTCTCCCTCTTGGGCGATCTTCAACTTCTCTTCAAGTTGATCGGGCGATCCTATTATGCGATCAGCAATAGTATTAGTACAGTTGGTATACAATTATTGTTCCTCGATGGAGGGGATGTTACCAGAAGACGCCTTCTTGAAGTTTTCCAGTTCGGCGGTAGCAGCATTTAGCTGCGCCAGACACTGCTCCAGCTCTTGGGCTAGCAGGCCATTCTTCTCGGTAAGGACCTGGTTATACAACGATCCTTAAATCAGTTGTACCAACTGCTTTCAGTCTCGGGGGCTACGGGCATATGGTTATCCTTTTCGGACAAAGAAAAACTTACCTGGACATCTTTCAAATGTTGCTTTGTGGTTTTTCTAAGCCCATCTCGAGCAGCTCAGATGTATGCGTCAGCCGAGCTGAAGGCATTGAACGCCTCTCCCGAGAACTTGGGGTCTCGTAAGACAGCCCTGCAGCGCCGATGATTCATGGCGCTCTCTACTTCCGAGTTGGTAACATACATGTCTTCCGAACCCTCGGCCGAAGGACAGTCCGGCGTTGTCCCCATAGCAGCCCCCACCTCTCTGGTGGGATCTAAATCCCGGTTGTTGGGAGTGCGATCGGCCGAATCCCCGGACATAGTCCGACGAACCTTTTTCCTGATACAGGACCAACATAACAATCACGGTTGGGTACGACTGCCAAAGCATACCTTCAAATCCATACCTCTTCGATGAAGGACCGGCCTTGTCTTCGCCGACCTTCCTTTTCGAGGCCTTGCTCGGCGCGGGAGCCGCTCTTCTTGGAGTCATCCCCGGCGTAGCATGACGTGCCGAACGCCTCCTCTTTGAAGCATGAGACAGTGCGGTGGGTGAGGCAGTGCGAGGAAACTCTTTCGAGGGGGATTTCTCCTGATGACTTACGTGGGAAGCTAGAAGAAGACCAGGATAATCGGCGATGATGGCCACTTCTGTGCCGTCATAGATCGCCTGGTAAAACACCCCTTCCGCGAGTACCACGAATATATCCGGGTCCTCTTCGAACCCAGGATCAAGCTCCCGGTTGTGGTTCTCCGGCTGTGGGGCAGGGCTATTAAGCCCCTCAGTTACCTTCCGCCAGTGCTGATTTAAAATAAACGGATGGGGAATTCATTAAAAATGGCTAAGAGAGTGGAGTGAATAAAAGCAAAGGGGTTAGGACTTACCCAGCTGGGAGGGTTGTACATGGAGTACCTGTCTCTGCGATTGATGCGGAGAAATTCTTCTTCCTCCCCTTTTAACAGCTCGGCCAGTATCTTGGCTAGAGCGGAGGGGGTGTCCGGACCTTTCCGACCACAACGGGAGGCATCATCCTCCCCATTGTAGTGCCACAATGGGAGCCCTCTGTATTGAAGTGGCTAAACCCCTCGCACTATGGAGGTCGCCATAACCTCTACTATTGTAAAACCGGACTGGGCAAGCATCCTTATCTTGCCCAGGAGCTGACGAACCTCCGCACCGTCCTCCTCTTCAAGACTTCGGGGACGCCAGCTGTGACGTTTCTTTAACGGAACGCTTGCAAATTCCGGGAGACCCTTGCGAACTGGGTCGGGGAGAGCGACGTCTTCTATATAGAACCATTCAAAAGGCCATTCTTCAGATGCCTTCCTTGGTGTGCCGGACAGGTATCCGGTATCGGCAACGCGCCATACTTCGGCTCCGCCCACTTCAAATATTGACCCCTGGTGGTTGCGCGGGACTAGACAGAACAACTTTCTCCACAGTTCGAAATGGGACTCTATGCCCAGGAATAGTTCGCACAAAGCGACGTAGCCCGCAATATTGAAAATGGAGGCGGGAGTAAAGTTATGCAGCTGAAGTCCATAGTATTCCAGAAGCCCCCGGAGGAACGGATGGATTGGAAACCCAACGCCCCTTAGCAGATGAGGGACGAAACAAACTCACTCCCTCCCAGATGGATTGGGAAAATCCTCCGCCTGGGTCTCACCGTTAAGGGAAGCTTGCCCTGCTCGAACAGGGACCAGATCTGCAGGGGGGAGGAATCCCTGCGTTTGCAGCTTCTCTAATTGGATGTAGGCCACTGAGCACCTCTCCCACTCGCCTCTCTCTCTGAGTCGAAGGAGGAACTGGGAATGCTAGCCATGTTGGAATGGCTTCTCCTAATATTCTTTGGGGATTTTTATCCGCGAGATATTGAATGGATCTAAGATCCGATCTCTTTGAATAGGCGCTCTTCCTGGCCTAAACGGGGTGTTATTTGCAAAAATACCCTGACCCCCCGCATTCGCTCGACACGTGGAAGACGAGGTTATTAAAACGTGCAGAAGCCGAGGGGAGACATCGGATCTACGGCCGAATACACTACTTGGAAATCATTAAAGGAGGAACCTGCCTTGCAATGCCGAAGACAATTCATGTGCCGAACACCTCGCTACTAAAGACTGGTTCGGGGGCTACTGAGGGAGTCCTGGACTAAGGGGTCCTCAGGCGTCCGGCCTATTATCAGTGGGCCGGACTGGTGGGCTGTGAAGACATGGAGGCCGAAGACTGTACCCATGTCCGGATTGGACTCTCCTTGGCGACCAACTATGAAGATTCCTTCTTATGTAACCGACTCTATGTAACCCTAGTCCCCCCGGTGTCTATATAAACCGGAGGGTGTAGTCCGGAAAGGAAATACTCATTACCATAGTCATACAGGCTAGGCTTCTAGGGTTTAGCCATTACGATCTCGTGGTAGATCAACTCTTGTAATACTCATATTCATCAAGATCAATCAAGCAGGAAGTAGGGTATTACCTCCATAGAGAAGGCCCGAACCTGGGTAAACATCGTGTCCCCCGTCTCCTGTAACCATCGACCTTAGATGCACAGTTCGGGACCCCCTACCCGAGAGCCGACACCGACACCCGTCGTCGCCCCAGCTCAGCGGCCGACAGAACATCTAAGAAATTACCCACGTGGCAGTACATGGATCCTAAGCCAACTAGTCAAGCACCTGCGTGGTGGCATGCAGATCTTCATGAAGACCCTGCCACCACACCAGCTCAGTAGCCTGCCAGCCTACATGGCGCTGCCTGCCTCATTGGCCTGGACGCGTGTTGGAGTAAGGCGAAGCGGCGACGGACGGGACGGGCTTCGTTGCCGTCCTTGATAAAGCAAGAGGACACCTAAGTAACGCATTTAATGTGCTTTGTCCTACGGTGCCAGGGATAAACTCGACTACTGTACAACTTTCCACCTCCTGTGTGCCACTTTAGCAGCCACTTTGACTATAAAAGGAGGCCCGCGGCATACTGAGAGGGGATTCGAACTTTTTGGACCCTGCACGCTCTGTAGCAAGTCCAAGAACACCAGATAAACATACACCAGCAGGAGTAGAGTATTACGCATCGCTTGCGGCCCGAACCTGGATAAAGTGCCCCGCGTTGATCTTCCCGCTCTTCCCACAGCCCTGTGCCATGTCAACCATAGAAGCGATTCTTTGTGATCCCATAGGTGTTGTTTCCCCGACAGTGTAATTCGTAATTTATCCCTAATTTATGCCAAATTAATCCCAAATTTAATCCCAAATTTAAAAATCACATATTTTGAATGTGAAAGTAGGCAATCACTTATTTCATATCGAACCATGTTTATTACAAATATATGTTCAACCACGAATGCATAATTCGATGCACAGGTACATATACAGAAGAACTACAGAAGCAACAAGTAAAGAATGATGAACCACAGTTGTACTAAAGACTGTAAAGAGAGAGAGGCGAAAGACATTCTGGTTGCTGGAGAAGGTGAAGCGGAATGCCCATATTGTGCCCTCCTCCATGCGTAATGTGTGCACGACTCTAGGCCAACCCCTTGTGATGGCTGCCCGTCCATCCTTCACTATCTTCATTAGGACTTCTCGGTGCTCATTGTAGTCTGGATGAAATACTTGAAACTTCATTGCGTGTGCACCAATCATGTACTTTGCGAGGTAATCTTGAGTGAACTGCTTCGGGAACCACTGTGAACGAAAAAGATTCAGACATTGTTGTCTAACAACTCATTAAGGGCAGTAAAAAGAGAAGGCTGTAGAGTTTGTAGTTACCATCCTACAGCTCACTGTTGTGTTGGATAGAGCGTAAAAAAATAATTTGCTTGCCACCATCCGTATCTTTTTGCTAATAATCCTTATCAGTTTCCTCACTTGATGCTTGTTCATGAATATCTCATTGCCCCATACGCAAAAACGGTCGATGCGTGGGTCCTTGCCAAGGGCATATGTACCTACAAGCAACAAGTCAATATTAGAAGCTAACAAGTGTCCAGGCCTGGATCTATATGCACTACATTATGGAACAACGGGGGGAGTACAAGCCGAGGGATGAAACTAACCTCGGCGGAAAATGGTGGCCACTCCCGTTGTTGTCCTGCATAAGTAGTGGAAAGGCATGATAAGTACAGCAACCTTAACATCAAATAAACATAGCAAAGGTAAACAACATCATCTCCAAATGATAGCTTGAATGTGTTGGTTTCAGCATGCTATTAAAGCAGATATAAAATGGAAGGCAATGTTACCTACAATAGGCTTAACAGCAATCAAATATTGCAATTCAAACTGGTATTGTTGAAAATGAATAGAACGTAGGTAATGCTTAAACATCACACTGCATAAATGTGTAAAACTGAAATAAAGGGCATGTGTTAACTACACCAGGCATAACTGGAACCAAATATAGTCGTTCAAATAGGTATTGATGCAATCGAGCGGCACAGTTCTGACTTGCACATAATGAACATCACATTGTGAATGACTGAAATAAACAAGGCATAAATGATCAGTATAACAACCAAATATAGCCATTGAAAATTGGACAGAGTCTCACTGCAACCAACCTAACAAGCACATACTGATAAATAGGGCATATGCTTGAAAACTGGACAAATGCTCACTGCAACCAACCTAACAAGCAAATACAGATAAACAAGGCATCTGCTTGAAAACTGGACAAATGCTCACTGCAACCAACCTAACAAGCAAATACAGATAAACAAGGCATCTGCTTGAAAACTGGACAAATGCTCACTGCAACCAATCTAATAACCAAATACAGATAAATAAGGTATCTGCTTGATAACTAGACTAATGCTCACTGCAACCAACCTAACAACATGTAGGGTCGAAAGTAGGTCTAGAGGGGGGTGATTAGACTACTTCTCCAAATAATAATCTAACCTTTTCCCAATTTTAGTTGTGGGCAGATTTTAGCAACTTAGCACAAGTCAAGCAATCAACCTACACATGCAATTTTAAGAGTGTAGCAGCAGAAAGTAAAACATTGCATGAAGGTAAAGGGAAGGGTTTGGAGAGTGCAAATGCAATGATGACACAGAGATTTTTGGTGTCGTTCCGATAGGTGGTGCTATGATACGTCCATTTTGCATCATGTTTTGCTACTATTATTTATAATGTTTTATATGCATAATAATGCTTTTTGGAGTAATTCTAATGCCTTTTCTCACATAATATGCAAGGTTCACACAAAGAGGGAGCATACCAGCAGCTGGAATTCTGGACCTGAAAAAGCTACGTCAGGCCACCTATTCTTCACAACTCCAAATGAGCTGAAACTTCACGGGGATTTTTTTATGGAATAAATAAGAATTATTGGAGCAAATAACTACCAGAGGGGGGCCACCAGGTGGGCACAACCCACCTGAGCGCGCCAGGGAGCCCAGGTGCGCCCTGGTGGGTTGTGCCCTCCTCGGCCCACCTCCGATGCCCATCTTCTGGTATATCAGTCATTTTGACCTAGAAAAAATCAGGAGAGGAATTTCAGGATGAACCGCCGCCATCTCGAGGCGGGACTTGGACAGGAGCAATTTTGCCCTCCGGCGGAGCAATTCCGCCGGGGGAACTTCCCTCCCGGAGGGGGAAATCATCGTCATCGTCATCACCAATAACTCTCCCATCTTGGGGAGGGCAATCTCCATCAACATCTTCCACAACACCATCTCCTCTCAAACCCTAGTTCATCTCTTGTGTTCAATCTTTGTACCGGAACCTTAGATTGGTGCTTGTGGGTGACTAGTAATGTTGATTACATCTTGTAGTTGATTACTATATGTTTTATTTGGTGGAATATTATATGTTCAGATCATTTGTGAGTAGTTACTTTGGTTCTTGAGGTCACGGGAGAAATCTGGTTGCAAGTAATCATGTGAACTTGATATGTGTTCGATATTTTGATGGTATGTATGTTGTGATTCCCTTAGTGGTGTCATGTGAACATCGACTACATGACACTTCACCATACTTGGGCCTAAGGGAATTCATTGTGGAGTAGTTATTAGATGATGGGTTGCGAGAGTGACATAAGCTTAAACCCTCGTTTATGCGCTACTTCGTAAGGGACTGATTTAGATCCAAGAGTTTAATGTTATGGTTAGATTTATTCTAAATACTTTTCTCGTAGTTGCGGATGCTTGCGAGGGGGTTAATCATAAGTAGGAGGTTTGTTCAATTAAGAACAACTCCTAAGCACCGGTCCACCCACATATCAAATTATCAAAGTAGCGAACACGAATCAAACCAACATGATGAAAGTTACTAGATGAAATTCCCGTGTACCCTCAAGAACACTTTGCTTATCCCAAGAGACCGTTTTGGCCTGTTCTTTGCCTCAAAAGGATTGGGCTACTGATACGTCTCCAACGTATCTATAATTTTTATGGTTCCATGCTATTATAGTATCTGTTTTGGATGTTTTATATGCATTAATATGCTATTTTATATGATTTTTGGGACTAACCTATTAACCTAGAGCCCAGTGCCAGTTTCTGTTTTTTTCCTTGTTTTAGAGTTTCGCAGAAAAAGAATACCAAATGGAGTCCAGATGGAATTAAACTTTACCCATGATTTTTCTTGGACCAGAAGATACCCAGGAGACTTGGAGTGCAAGTCAGAGGGGCCACGAGGCGGCCACAAGGGTGGAGGGCGCGCCCAGGGGGTAGGGCGCGCCCCTGACCTTGTGGGCCCCTCGTAGCTCCCCTGACCTAATTCTTTCGCCTATATATACTCTTATACCCCAAAAACATCCAGGGGAGCCACGAAACCACTTTTCCACCGTCGCAACCTTCTCTACCCGTGAGATCCCATCTTGGGGCCTTTTTCGACATCATGCTGGAAGGGGAATCGATCACGAAGGGCTTCTACAACAACACCATTAGCTCTCCGATGAAGCGTGAGTAGTTTACTTTAGACCTACAGGTTCATAGCTAGTAGCTAGATGGCTTCTTCTCTCTCTTTGATTCTCAATACAAAGTTCTCCTTGATGTTCTTGGAGATCTATTCGATGTAATACTCTTTTGCGGTGTGTTTGCCGAGATCCGATGAATTGTGGATTTATGCTCAACTTATCTATGAATATTATTTGAATCTCCTCTGAATTCTTTTATGCATGATTTGATATCTTTGCAAGTCTCTTCGAACTATCGATTTGGTTTGGCCAACTAGATTGGTTTTTCTTGCAATGGGAGAAGTGATTAGCTTTGGGTTTAATCTTGCGGTGTCCTTTCCCAGTGACAGTAGGGGCAGCAAGGCACATATTGTATTGTTGCCATCGAGGATAACAAGATGGGGTTTTCATCATATTGCTTGAGTTAATCCCGCTACATCATGTCATCTTGCTTAATGCATTACTCTGTTCTTATGAACTTAATACTCTAGATGCGAGCAGGAGTCGGTCGATGTGTGGAGTAATAGTAGTAGATGCAGGCATGAGTCGGTCTACTCGACACGGACGTGATGCCTATATTCATGATCATTGCCTTAGATATCATAATAACTTTGCGCTTTTCTATCAATTGCTCGGCAGTAATTTGTTCGCCCACCGTAATAATTTATATCTTGAGAGAAGCCTCTAGTGAAACCTATGGCCCCCGGGTCTATTTTACATCATATTAGTTTCCCATCAACTTTCCAATTTCTGTCGCCGTTCTCTTACTTTGCAATCTTTACTTTCCGTTCTATAGACCAAAAATACCAAAAATATTACTTTACTATTTATCCATCTCTATCGGATCTCACTTTGCAAGTTGGTGTTTGTTTGTGCAGGTATTCGGTGGCTTGTTGCATAGTCTCCTACTGGATTGATACCTTGGTTCATAAAACTGAGGGAAATACTTACGCTCCTTTGCTGCATCACCGTTTCCTCTTCAAGGGAAAAACCAACGCAAGCTCAAGAGGTAGCAAGAAGGATTTCTGGCGCCGTTACCGGGGAGATCTACACCAAGCCAAGACATACCAACTACCCATCATAAACTCTCATCTCTCGCATTACATTATTCACCATTCGCCTCCCGTTTTCCTCTCCCCCACTTCTAAAACGATTTTCGAAAAAATTCGCCTTTTCTTCGCCCCTCTTCCGTTCGTCTTCTTCACTTGCTTTTTTGTGTGCTCGTGTGTTGGATTGCTTGCTTTGTCACGATGGCTCAAGATAATACCAAATTGTGCGACTTTTCCAATACCAACAACAATGATTTTCTTAGTACTCCGATTGCTCCCGATGCTACTGCGGAATCTTGTGAGATTAATACTGCTTTGTTGAATCTTGTTATGAAAGATCAATTTTCCGGCCTTCCCATTGAAGATGTCGCATCCCATCTTAATAATTTCGTTGATTTGTGCGATATGCAAAAGAAAAAAGATGTGGATAATGATATTGTTAAGTTGAAGCTATTTCTGTTCTCGCTTAGGGATCGCGCTAAAACTTGCTTTTCATCTTTGCCTAAAAATAGTATGGATTCATGGAATAAGATCATCTCCCTTAGGAACAATATTATGAATTTTAAGCAACTTGATCATGAACATGTTGCACAATCTTGGTGGAGGATGAAATTGATGATTAGAAATTGCCCGACTCATGGTTTGAATTTATGGATGATTATACAAAAAAATTATGCCGGATTGAATTTTGCTTCTAGAAATCTTTTAGATTCGGTCGCGGGAGGCACTTTTATGGAAATTACTTTGGGAGAAGCTACTAAACTCCTAGATAATATTATGGTTAACTATTCTCAATGGCATATCGAAAGATCTTCCACTAGTAAAAAAGTGCATGCAATTGAAGAAATAAATTTTTTGAGTGGAAGGATGAATGAGCTTATGAAATTGTTTGCTAATAAGAGTGCTCCTATTGATCCTAATGATATGCCTTTGTCTACTTTGATTGAAAACAATAATGAATCTATGGACGTGAATTAGTTGGTGGGAACAATTTTGGTAATAACACGTTTAGCGGTAATTTTAATCCTAGGCCGTTTCCTAGTAATTCCTCTAATAATTATGGTAATTCCTACAACAAATCTTATGGAAATTATAATAAGATGCCCTCTAAATTTGAGAATATTGTTAAAGAATTTATTAGTTTGCAAAAGAATTTCAATGCTTTGATCGAAGAAAAAATGCTTAAGATTGATGATTTGGCTAAGAACGTGGATAGAATTTCTCTTGATGTTGATTCTTTGAAACTTGGATCTATTCCACCTAATCATGATATCAATGAGTCTCTCAAGTCCATGAGAATTTCCATTGATGAGTGCAAAGAAAGAACCGCTAAGATGCGCGCTAAGAAAGATTGGTTTATAAAAGCGTGTTCTTCTAGTTTCCGTGAAATTAATGATGAAGATCTAAAAGTGATTGATGTAGCTCCTATTGAATCTTTGTTTTCCAATGTTAATCTTAATAAATATGGGACTGGATATGAGTCAACTTTAGTTAGATGGCATCCAAATGATTCGGAGTTTTTAGATCTTGATGCAAAAATTGATAAAAGTGGGATTGAAGAGGTCAAAACTTTAGATAGCAATGAACACACTATTTTGGATTTCAAGGACTTTAATTACAATAATTGCTCTTTGATAGATTGTATTTCCTTGTTGCAATCCATTTTGAATTCTCCTCATGCTTATAATCAAAACAAAGCTTTCACTAAACATATTGTTGATGCCATGATGCAATCTTATGAAGATAAGCTTAATTTGGAAGTTTCTATTACTAGAAAACTTTATGATGAGTGGGAACCTACTATTAAGGTTAATATTAAAGATTATTCATGCTATGCTTTGTGTGATTTGGGTGCTAGTGTTTCCATGATTCCGAAAACTTTATGTGATGTGCTAGGTTTCCGTGATTTTTATGATTGTTCCTTAAATTTGCATCTTGCGGATTCCACTATTAAGAAACCTATCGGAAGAATTAATGATGTTCTTATTGTTGCAAATAGGAATTATGTGCACGTAGATTTCATTGTTCTTGATATAAATTGCAGTCCTACTTGTCCTATTATTCTTTGTAGACCTTTCCTTAGAACGATTGGTGCAATTATTGATATGAAAGAAGGAAACATTAGATTTCAATTTCCGTTAAGGAAAGCCATGGAACACTTTCCAAGAAAGAAAATTAAATTGTCTTATGAATCTATTATGAGAGCCACTAATGGAAAGCATGCCAAAGATGATAATACTTAGATCTATTCGTGTTTTTATGCCTAGCTAGGGGCGTTAAACAATAGCGCTTGTTGGGAGGCAACCCAATTTTATTTTTGTTCTTGCTTTTGAGCTCCTGTTTTGCTTTGAATAACTCATCTAGCCTCTAGTTAGATGTGGTTTTGTGCTTAAATTAGTGTTTGTGCCAAGTAAGACCTACGGGATAACCTACGGTGATAGTTAATTTGATCTTGCTGAAAAACAGAAACTTTGCGCTCACGAAAACAATTCTCATTTTAGCCAGAGAGTGATTTTTAGTTTATTCTTTTTGAAGAGGATTAATAGACAAATTATCTAGGACTTCCTATTTTCTCAGGATTTTTGGAGTTACAGAAGTATTCGAAATATCCAGATTGCTACAGACTGTTCTGTTTTTGACAGATTCTGTTTTTCGCGTGTCGTTTTCTTATTTTGATGCATCTATGGCTAGTATCGGGAGTATGAACCATGGAAAAGTTGGAATACAGTACATATTACACCAATATAAATAAAGAATGAGTTCACAACAGTACCAAAAGTGGTGATTTATTTTCTTATACTAACGGAGCTTACGAGATTTTCTTTTGGAGTTTTGTCTTGTGAAGTTTTCATGTTTTCGGTAAGGATTTGATGGACAATGGAATAAGGACTGGCAAGAGCCTAAGATTGGGGATGCCCAAGGCACCCCAAGGAAATATTCAAGGATATCAAAAAGCCTAAGCTTGGGGATGCCCCGGGAAGGCATCCCCTCTTTCGTCTTCGTTTATTGGTAACTTTACTTGAGGCTATATTTTTATTCACCACATGATATGTGTTTTGCTTGGAGCGTCTTGTATGATTTGAGTCTTTGCTTTTTAGTTTGACATAATTATCCTTGCTGTACACACCTTTTTAGAGAGACACGCATGAATCATGATTTATTAGAATGCTCTGTGTGCTTCACTTATATCTTTTGAGCTAGGCAAAATTGCTCTAGTGCTTCACTTATATCTTTTTAGAGCAAGGCGGTGGTTTTATTTTATAGAAATTGATGAACTCTCATACTTCACTTATATTATTTTGAGAGTCTCTAAACAGCATGGTAATTTTCTTTGGTTATAAAATTAGTCCTAATATGATAGGCATCCAAGAGGGATATAATAAAAACTTCATATAAAGTGCATTGAATACTATGAGAAGTTTGATTCCTTATGATTTTTTTGAGATATGAAGATGGTGATATTAGAGTCATGCTAGTAAGTAGTTGTGAATTTGACAAATACTTGTGTTGAGGTTTGTGAGTCCCATAGCATGCACGTATGGTGAACCGTTATGTAACGAAGTTGGAGCATGAGATGTTTTTTGATTGTCTTCCTTATGAGTGGCGGTCGGGGACGAGCGATGGTCTTTTCCTACCAATCTATCCCCCTAGGAGCATGCGCGTAGTTCTTTGTTTCGATGAATAATGGATTTTTTCAATAAGTATGTGAGTTCTTTATGACTAATGTTGAGTCCATGGATTATACGCACTCTCACCTTTCTGCCATTGCTAGCCTCTCTAGTACCGCGCAACTTTCGCCGGTACCATAAACCCACCACATATCCTTCCTCAAAATAGCCACCATACCTACCTATTATGGTATTTCCATAGCCATTCCGAGATATATTTCCATGCAACTTTCCACCGTTCCGTTTATTATGACACGCTCCATCATTGCAATATTGCTTTGCATGATCATGTAGTTGACATCGTATTTGTGGCAAAGCCACCGTTCATCATTTTCTATACATGTCGCTCTTGATTCATTGCACATCCTGCTACAACGCCGGAGGCATTCACATAGAGTCATATTTTTGTTCTAGTATCGAGTTCTAATTTTTGAGTTGTAAGTAAATATAAGTGTGATGATTTTCCTTATTAGAGCATTGTCCCATGTGAGGAAATAAAAATAAAAAAAGAGAGAAAGGCCAAACAAAAAAAGAGAAGGCCCAAAAAAAGAGAAAAAGGAGAGAAAAAAAAGAGAAAAGAAAAAAATGAGAGAAAAAGAGAGAAGGGACAATATTACTATCATTTTTGCCACACTTGTGCTTCAAAGTAGCACCATGATCTTCATGATAGAGAGTCTCCTATGATATCACTTTCATATGCTAGTGGGATTTTATCGTTATAGAACTTGGCTTGTATATTCCGACGATGAGCTTCCTCAAATGCCCTAGGTCTTCATGAGCAAGCAAGTTGGATGCACACCCACTTAGTTTTCTTTTTGAGCTTTCATAAACTTATAGCTCTAGTGCATTCGTTGTATGGCAATCCCTACTCACTCGCATTGATATCTATTAATGGGATCTCCATAGCCTGTTCATAAGCCTAGTTGATGTGAGACTATCTCCCTCTTTTTTGTCTTCTCCACAACCACCGTCTATTCCACCTATAGTGCTATGTCCATGACTCATGCTCATGTATTGCGTGAAAGTTGAAAACGTTTGAGAACGTCAAAAGTATGAAACAATTGCTTGGCTTGTCATCGGGGTTGTGCATGATCTGAATATTTTGTGTGATGAAGATGGAGCATAGCCAGACTATATGATTTTCTAGGGATAAGCTTTCTTTACCATGTTATTTTGAGAAGATATAATTATTTTGTTAGTATTCTTGCAGTATTATTGTTTTTATGTCAATATTAAACTTTTGTTCTCAATCTTATGGATCTGGACATTCATGCCACAATAAAGAGAATTACATGAATAAATATGATATGTAGCATTCCACATCAAAAATTCTGTTTTTATCATTTACCTACTCGAGGACGAGGAGGAATTAAGCTTGGGGATGCTTGATACGTCTCCAACGTATCTATAATTTTTTATGGTTCCATGCTATTATATTATCTGTTTTGGATGTTTTATATGCATTAGTATGCTATTTTATATGATTTTTGGGACTAACCTATTAACCTAGAGCCCAGTGCCAGTTTTTGTTTTTTCCTTGTTTTAGAGTTTCGCATAAAAGGAATACCAAACGGAGTCCAAATGGAATAGAACTTTCGCCATGATTTTTCTTGGACCAGAAGACACCCAGGAGACTTGGAGTGCAAGTCAGAGGGGCCACGAGGCGGCCACAAGGGTGGAGGGCGCGCCCAGGGGGTAGGGCGCGCCCCTGACCTTGTGGGCCCCTCGTAGCTCCCCTGACCTAATTCTTTCGCCTATATATACTCTTATACCCCAAAAACATCCAGGGGAGCCACGAAACCACTTTTCCACCGCTGCAACCTTCTCTACCCGTGAGATCCCATCTTGGGGCCTTTTCCGGCATCCTGTCAGAGGGGGAATCGATCACGGAGGGCTTCTACATCAACACCACTGCCTCTCCGATGAAGCGTGAGTAGTTTACTTTAGACCTACGGGTCCATAGCTAGTAGCTAGATGGCTTCTTCTCTCTCTTTGAATCTCAATAAAAAGTTCTCCTCGATGTTCTTGGAGATCTATTCGATGTAATACTATTTTGCGGTGTGTTTGCCGAGATCCGATGAATTGTGGATTTATGATCATCTTATCTATGAATATTATTTGAATCTGCTCTGAATTCTTTTATGCATGATTTGATATCTTTGCAAGTCTCTTCGAACTATCGATTTGGTTTGGCCAACTAGATTGGTTTTTCTTAAAATGGGAGAAGTGCTTAGCTTTGGGTTCAATCTTGCGGTGTCCTTTCCCAGTGACAGAGGGGGCCCACCATGTGCGCACAACCCACCTGGGCGCGCCAGGGAGCCCAGGCGCGCCCTGGTGGGTTGTGCCCTCCTCGGCCCATCTCTAGTGCCCATCTTCTGGTATATAAGTGCCCTAGGCACTCTCTGAAATGTGTCTGTAGTGGGTCTATCATCCATGTCCTCAGTATCCTCTTGAAGGTTTTCCACAGCTGTCTGTATCTCAGTGGCCTTCACATCTAGGTCATGGAATTTTGTCTCAATAATCCTCTCAAGACTTTCCTGATTTTGAGACAAGGTGGCAAATCTCTTCTCAATTCTCACGGTAGCCTCAAGTAGATAACTCAGTTGATCTTGCTTGGTCTTGAGTAGCACTGTGGAAACTTCTGGGGCACTTGCTGCCTTTGCTGCTTTTGCAGCCTTAGCTCTCTCTATCTTCTCCTAGGCATCTGCACAAGTAGGATGTGAAGCATCCATGACAACCTCATTTTCCTCAAAGTCTGGCCTCAGGGGTAGATGCTCACTATCTAGTAGACATGTCCCAATTCCCACCTTGGAATTGATCAGTGTCTGGATGTGTGGGGCATATCCACAAGACCTCTTATGGTCTGTTGTTGTCCTCTTAGTTGTTTCAACAACCAAGCGTGTGACCTTGAATTTCTATGGGACATCAAACATGTGAAGCAAATTGATGGAATGACCACGTATCATCCTGTGATCTCCAGACTTGGGCAATAGAGTGTGCCTCAAGATGGTGTTCATGGTGGTCAAGCTAGCAAGCAAATAGTATATAGATCCAAGCTTGTGTGTCTCCAATGCTTTGTCAGGGATTGGCTTGTACATATTTGCCATGGAGTTGTGATCCTTCCTAGGCTTAGCATGCACATCAATATCTTTCTCTTCTTCCTCGGGGGCATTGATCAACTTGGCCCATTCTCAGATTGTTGACTGATATCTAGTTCCTTCTGTCATCCATACAACCTTTCCATCAGGGTAGAAGTGAGTTGTGGAATAGAACTACATAAGCATTTCATCGTTCCACTTTGTCAGCTTCTGACCAACAAACTTGTCAACACCATTCATCCTGAAGCTCTCATGCACATGAGGAAAGTAATCTTCATTGGAGTCAATGTATTTCCAGTCTACCCATTTCATGTCACAAACAATTGGTTTCTTGTTCAATAGGACACTCTCATAGAAATCTTGCTGCTCTCTCGTATGAAAGCGATAGTCCACAGCAGTCCTTCTCCTAGTGGCATAGGGATCTGTCTTCCTCCATTGTCTCAGTCCTGCATCCTTTCTCAACTTCATGTTCTCTGCCACAGGATGATCATCATTATGACTTGGGATCTTGGGCTTGAGTTTCCTGAGCACTAGTGTCTCTTCTTCTTCTTGAACTTCAGGCACTGGGGCCTTGTTTTTCTCCACAGCTGATATATTTCTTGTTGATCCCTTGGCAGCTGTTTTCTTGGGGGCTTGAACTGGAGCTGAAGGCTTAGGGGCAGACTTGGGCTTAGAAGGAGCAGCCCCAGTCCTGATGGCATCCCCCATCAGCTTCTGTGTTTGACGGGAGGTGCAGCAGGCTCTTCCTCCTCCTCTTCATCATCTTCCCTCATGGAAGGTCTTCCAAGCACTCTGGCAGTTGTAGTTCTAGCCCTCTTCTTCTTTCCATCAGTTGCCTCAATGATAACCCACAAGTATAGGGGATCGTTTGTAGCCTTTTTCGATAAATAAGAGTGTCGAACCCAACGAGGAGCTAAAGGCAGAACAAATATCCCCTCAAGTTCTATCGACCACCGACACAACTCTACGCACACTTGACGTTTGCTTTACCTAAAACAAGTATGAAACTATTTTGCTAGAATAAAACTACGAGTACTTTGCGAGAATAAAACTATGAATAAATTGCATGGTAATAAAAGTAGATAGCTTTTGTCAACGAGGAAGTCATTTGTCCCTAGGCAATCGATAACAAGTACCGGTAATCATTCTTGTAATCTTATATGAGGGAGAGGCATGCGTTAACATACTTTCTCTACTTGGATCATATGCACTTATGATTGGAACTCTAGCAAGCATACGCAACTACTAAAGATCACTAAGGTCGTGAAACCCAACCATAGCATTAAGCATCAAGTCCTCTTTATCCCATACGCAACAAGCCACCTACTCGGGTTTAAGCTTCTGTCACTCTCGCAACCCACCATAAACGAATCATGAACGTACTGCAACACCCTACAGCGGGGATCCCTCATGTTTGCGTGAGACGGAGGGCACCGTAGGACAGCACCATAAATAAAATATACAATCATACCAACCAATATCAGGATTAACCCATAGGACAAAACGGATCTACTCAAACATCATAGGACAGCCAAATATCATTGGGAAATAATATATGGAGTTGAGTGCCATGTTTAAGTAGAGATTACATCGGGGAGAAGAGGTGTTACACCGCTGCATAGAGGGGGAGAGAGTTGGTGTTGACGGTAGCAAGATTGTTGATGTAGATCGCCGTCATGATCCTAGCCCCGGCGGCGTTCCGGCGCCACCGGGGGAGAGGGGGAGAGAGCCCCCCTCCTTCTTATTCTTACTTGGCCTCCCCCTAGATGGGAGGAGAGTTCCCCCTCTGGTCCATGGCCTCCATGGTGGGGGAGGGGCGGCGGCCCCTCCGCGATTGGATCTCCCTCTCTGTTCTCTTTTGTTTCGCGTTCCCCAGATCTGGCCCTTCACAATTTCTTAAATTCCCGAAGATCCGTAACTCCGATTGCGCTGAAATTTTTACACGATTTTTGTCAGAAATTATATTTCTTGTGCTAGAAGAAGGGCCCCAACCGCCTTACGAGAAGGGCACCAGGGCGCGCATGGCACCCCCTGGCGCGCCCTGTTGTATCTTGGGGGCTGTGGGACCCCGTTTGCATTGATTCCACATCCCAAAAATCACATATATTCCAAAATAATTCTCCGTAAATTTTTATCGTGCTTGGACTTCGTTTGATATGGATTTTCCGTGAAACAAAAAATATGCAACAAACAGGAACTGGCACTAGATCAATAGGTTAGTCCAATAAATCATATAAATTGTTGCCAAAAATATGTAAAAGTTGTATAATATTGGCATGGAACAATCAAATATTATATATACGACGGAGACGTATCAGCATCTCGAAGCTTAATTCCTGCTCGTCCTCGAGCAGGTAAATGGTAAAAAAGATAATTTTTGATGTGGAATGCTACCTAGCATAAACTTGATATATATCTAATCATTACATGAATATTAAGACAGGAGTGATTCAAAGCAATAGTCTATAATTTGACATAAAGACATCAATACTCAAGCATCCCAACAAACAATCATGTCTTTCAAAATATCAACGCTAAAGAAAGCTATCCCTACAAAACCATATAGTCTTGTCATGCTCTGTCTTCTTAACACAAAGTATTTATCATGCACAACTGATACGTCTGCAACGTATCTTTAATTTTTGTTTGTTCCATGCTATTATATTATCTGTTTTGGATGTTTAATGGGCTTTACTAAGCGCTTTTATATTATTTTTGGGACTAACCTATTAACCGAAGGCCCAGTGCAAATTGCTGTTTTTTTGCCTATTTCAGCGTTTCGCAGAAAAGGAATATCAAACGGAATCCAAATGGAATGAAACCTTCGGGAGAGTTATTTTTGGAACAAACGTGACCCAGGGGACTTGGAGTGGACGTCAAGAAACAAGCGGGGAGGCCACGAGGCAGGGAGGCGCGCCCCCCCACCCTCGTGGGCCCCTCGCAGCTCCACCGACCTACTTCTTCCTCCTATATATATCCATATACCCCAAAAACATCCGAGAGCACCACGAAACCCTATTTCCACCACCGCAACCTTCTGTACCCGTGAGATCCCATCTTGGGGCCTTTTCCGGCACTCCGCCGGAGGGGGAATCGATCATGGAGGGCTTCTACATCAACACCATAGCCTCTCCGATGATGTGTGAGTAGTTTACCACAGACCTTCGGGTCCATAGTTATTAGCTAGATGGCTTCTTCTCTCTCTTTGGATCTCAATACAAAGTTCTCCTCGATCTTCTTGGAGATCTATTCGATGTAATTATTTTTGCGGTGTGTTTGTCGAGATCCAACGAATTGTGGATTTATGATCAAGATTATCTATGAACAATATTTGAATCTCCTCTGAATTCTTTTATGTATGATTTGTTATCTTTGCAAGTCTCTTAGAATTATCAGTTTGCTGTGGCCTACTAGATTGATCTTTCTTGCAATGGGAGAAGTGCTTAGCTTTGGGTTCAATCTTGCGGTGTCCTTTCCCAGTGACAGCAGGGGCAGCAAGGCATGCATTGTATTGTTGCCATCGAGGATAAAAAGATGGGGTTTATATCATATTTCTTGAGTTTATCCCTCTACATCATGTCATCTTGCCTAATGCGTTACTCTATTCTTATGAACTTAATACTCTAGATGCATGCTGGATAGCGGTCGATGTGTGGAGTAATAGTAGTAGATGCAGAATCGTTTCGGTCTACTTGTCGCAGACGTGGTGCCTATATAACTGATCATGCCTAGATATTCTCATAACTATGCACTTTTTTATCAATTGCTCGACAGTAATTTGTTCACCCACCATAATACTTATGCTATCTTGAGAGAAGCCACTAGTGAAACCTATGGCCCCCGGGTCTATTTTCCATCATATAAGTTTCCAATCTATTTTACTTTGCAATCTTTACTTTCAATCTATATCATAAAAAATACCAAAAATATTTATCTTATTATCTCTATCAGATCTCACTTTTGCAAGTGGCCATGAAGGGATTGACAACCCCTTTATCGCGTTGGTTGCAAGGTTCTTATTTTTTTGTGTAGGTACGAGGCGACTTGCGTTTAGTCTCCTACTGGATTGATACCTTGGTTCTCAAAAACTGAGGGAAATACTTACGCTACTTTCCCGCATCACCCTTTCCTCTTCAAAGGAAAACCAACGCAGTGCTCAAGAGGTAGCAAGAAGGATTTCTGGCACCGTTGCCGGGGAGATCTCCGCACAAGTCAAGACATACCAAGTACCCATCACAAACTCTTATCCCTCGCATTACATTATTTGCCATTTGCCTCTCGTTTTCCTCTCCCCCACTTCACCTTTGTCGTTTTATTCGCCCCCCTTTTTCCGTTCGTCTCTTTTCGCTTGCTTCTTGTGTGTTCGTTCTTTGTGCAATTTGCTGCCTTCATGTCTGACACTGGGGAGGTTATCGTTGATAAGGATAATAATATGGAAAACTTTGATGCTTTTGATGATCCCCATGAAGATCCTACTATTTTACACACTAAAAAGTTTCGGATTGCTAGCGGTAATATTATTGGAAAAGGAGTTATTCAAGATTTCTTTACTTGTGTCGGTGCTTTGCCCACTATGGGAGGGTCAATCCTTCATAGAACCAGTAGTCTTGCAGATGCCATATCTTTGCTCATAGTTGAACTTGAAAGATAATTTTTGCATATGCATCCTTCCATACAAAGGATTTTCTTAGAATTTTCCAATATTGAGCATTCTTCTGTCAAACGCGCAGCTACTATCTTTTTGGCACATGAGTTCAGATTTATTATGAAAGAAGCCAAGGAAGTTTTTGCGCACTATAGGGTGGATGCCGGCTGTCCACCCATAGAGGCTATCCTTTTTAATCAGGAAGATATTATGCATTTACAATCTTTAGATCATGTTGCTTATAATGAAAACCTTAGAAAGAAGGTTCCTACTGATGTTCTAGTCAATAAATTTCTGAGCTTAATGACAATTTTGCTATTCAGAACAACGGGCTAGGCTTTTCTCTTGAACAGAGGCTCATGACTTATTGCCAAAAGAATGCTTATAATGATGAATTGGTTGTGCAATATAAGAAGCCAAAGGAGGAACCCATACCTCCTGATCTTGATCTTGGGGACTTTTGTCCCATTAAATTTAGCCCTTTTGATTACTTTTGCTTGCCACAAAGAAAACTTGCTGCTGAACGTAGGGAATATGAGATGAGTTTTTGCAATTTGCCCTACTATTATTATGATAATACCTAGATCTATTCTTGCTTTTATGCCTAGCTAGGGGCGTTAAACGATAGCGCTTGTTGGGAGGCAACCCAATTTTATTTTTGTTTCTTGCTTTTTGGTTCTGTTTAGTAATAAATAATTCATCTAGCCTCTGTTTAAATATGTTTTCATGATTTAAATTAGTGTTTGTGCCAAGTAGAACCTTTGGGAAGACTTGGGTGGAGTCTTTACGATCTTGCTGTAAAAAACAGAAACTTTAGCGCTCACGAGATTAGCTGCCATTTTTTACTGGAGAGTGCTTTTAAGTTAATTATTTTTTCAGATGATTAATAGACAAA
Organism: Triticum aestivum; assembly: GCF_018294505.1. Taxonomy (NCBI): domain Eukaryota; kingdom Viridiplantae; phylum Streptophyta; class Magnoliopsida; order Poales; family Poaceae; genus Triticum; species Triticum aestivum. The sequence goes on along the minus strand of NC_057814.1, from coordinate 139,158,085 downwards.
TTCCTCACGTCCACCAATTTATTTCAGAATTTTTGGAGTTACAGAAGTATACGTTTGATCCAGATTACTACAGACTGTTCTGTTTTTGACAGATTCTGTTTTTCGTGTGTTGTTTGCTTATTTTGATGAATCTATGGCTAGTATCGGAGGGTATGAACCATAGAGAAGTTGGAATACATTAGGTTTTACACCAATATAAATAAATAATGAGTTCATTACAGTAACTTATGGTGGTGATTTGTTTTCTTTCGCTAACGCAGCTCATGAGATTTTCTGTTGAGTTTTGTGTATTGAAGTTTTCAAGTTTTGGGTAAAGATTTGATGGATTATGGAATAAGGAGTGGAAAGAGCCTAAGATTGGGGATGCCCAAGGCACCCCAAGGTAAAATTCAAGGACAACCAAAAGCCTAAGCTTGGGGATGCCCCGGAAGGCATCCCCTCTTTCGTCTTCGTCTATCGGTAACTTTACTTGAGGCTATATTTTTATTCACCACATGATATGTGTTTTGCTTGGAGCGTCTTGTATGATTTGAGTATTTGCTTTTTAGTTTACCACAATAATCCTTGCTGCACACACCTTTTGGGAGATACACACATGAATCGGAATTTATTAGAATACTCTATGTGCTTCACTTATATCTTTTGAGCTAGATAATTTTGCTCTAGTGCTTCACTTATATCTTTTTAGAGCACGGTGGTGGTTTTATTTTGTATAAATTATTGATCTCTCATGCTTCACTTATAGTATTTTGAGAGTCTTCTAGAACAGCATGGTAGTTTTCTTTGGCTATAAAATTAGTCCTAATATGATGAACATCCAAGATAGGTATAATAAAAACTATCATATAAAGTGCATCGAATACTATGAGAAGTTTGATTCTTTATGATTGTTTTGAGATATGAAGATGGTGATATTAGAGTCATGCTAGTTGAGTAGTTGTGAATTTCAGAAATACTTGTTCTAAAGTTTGTGATTCACGTAGCATGCAAGTATGGTGAACCGTTATGTGATGAAGTCGGAGCATGATTTATTTATTGATTATCTTCCTTATGAGTGGCGGTCGGGAACGAGCGATGGTCTTTTCCTACCAATCTATCCCCCTAGGAGCATGCACGTAGTACTTCGTTCGATGACTAATAGATTTTTGCAATAAGTATGTGAGTTCTTTATGACTAATGTTGAGTCCATGGATTATACGCACTCTCACCCTTCCACCATTGCTAGCCTCTCTAATACCGCGCACCTTTCGCCGGTATCATACACCCACCATATACCTTTCTCAAAACAGCCACCATACCTACCTATTATGGCATTTCGATAGCCATTCCAAGATATATTTCCATGCAACTTGCCACCATTCCGTTTGTTATGACACGTTTCATCATTGTCATATTGCTTTGCATGATCATGTAGTTGACATCGTATTTGTGGCAAAGCCACCTTTATAATTCTTTCATACATGTCACTCTTGATTCATTGCATATCCCGGTACACCACCGGAGGCATTCACATAGAGTCATATTTTGTTCTGAGTATTGAGTTGTAATTTTTGAATTGTAAGTAAATAAAAGTGTGATGATCATCGTTATTAGAGCATTGTCCCTAGTGAGGAAAGGATGATGGAGATTATGATTCCCCCACAAGTCGGGAGGAGACTCCGGACGAAAAAAAAAGAGAAAGGAAAAAAAGAGGCCAAAAAAAAGAGAAAAAGGCCCCCAAAAAAGAGAGAAAAAGACAGAAGGGACAATGTTACTATCCTCTTACCACACTTGTGCTTCAAAGTAGCACCATGATCTTCATAATGGAGAGTCTCCTATGTTGTAACTTTTATATACTAGTGGGAATTTTACATTATAGAACTTGGCTTGTATATTCCAATGATGGGCTACCTGAAAATGCCCTAGGTCTTCGTGAGCAAGCGAGTTGGATGCACACCCACTTAGTTTCTTTTGTTGAGCTTTCGTACATTTTAGCTCTAGTGCATCTGTCGGATCAAGGGTTCCGGCAAAACCCTCGAGGCTTGAACACTGGGGTGTGCGCGAAGATTTCCTCCCTATCGATCCACGCCCTAGCTCGCTAAGATCTCACGGACGAACTCGACGAACTCACAAGACAAAGACACAAGATTTATACTGGTTCGGGCCACCGTTGTGGTGTAATACCCTACTCCAGTGTGGTGGTGGTGGATTGCCTCTTGGGCTGATGATGAACAGTACAGGGGGAAGAACAGCCTCCTGAGGTTGACGGGTTCTTGTGCTTGACGAACTTGTGTGGGTGAGATGCCTCTGAATGAGTTCTCCCCTCCCTACTTTGGTGGCTAGTTCTACTTATATAGGCCCTGGTCCTCTCCCCAAATATTGAGCGAGAAGGGAGCCAACAATGGACAATTAGAAAGGGGACCGCTAGTACAGCTTATCCTGACAAAAGCGGTCTTAGCCTGCGAAAGGCTCTGGTGGTGACGCCGTCTTGGGCTCCATGGTGACCTCCGTCTTGCCGTCCTGCTACTCTTGGTCTCGTTGCACCGATATGGAAACCTTTGCTTGATGCCTCGGTACTCCGTGCCTGCGCTTGCCCCCTTGGCACTAAAGAGGAAACAAGGACGCTGCACGCACTGGCGCCCGCCTGGTCTGGATCGTCATGGCTCACGTCACGAGAGCCTCGCGAGGTTTGTCTTGCCTTGATCTATCCGCCCCTCGTGAGCCTGCCTGGCGAGGCCGCTCCTGAGGACGTCTTGTGTTGTCCGCCTCGCGAGGCCTGGCCCCTCGTGAGGGTCTTGAATGCCTTGTCGATGAAGATGGGCCGTATGGGCCTGCTAGCTCAGCCACGCCGTGGGCCGCAGGCAGGCAAGTTTGGGGACCCCCGTTCCCAGAACGCCGACAGTAGCCCCGAGGCCCAAGGCGCGCTTGGGCTTGGCTTCGAGGCGAAGCCAAAGGTCAAGCGCGTAGCGCCGCGGGCCCCAAAAGCCTGCGGCCTCGGTTGACGCGTGGCGGTTGATTGGACGTGGGCGTCTCCGCTTCCCCACGCTACCTTGGAATCCGCCTGGCTATGCGGCCCCCGCAACCTACACAGTTATTCTCCCATCGCCCACGCCTTGCTTCCCCAGTCCTTCTGCTCCCTCGAGACTCTACTCCTCCTCTCCAATCTGACCTGCACTCCGCCTGCTTCATCGCCATGGCGCCGAAACAAGCAGACAAGGGGAAGAAGCCTCTGTCTTCGCCAAGTGCGCCTCCAGCCGTCGAGCCTGCAGTCGGCCGATCCTTGGTGCTCAACGACGAGGCCATGGACAAGGTGCGTCCCATGCTCGCCACCAGTTTCAACGAGTGGGGGAAGATGGTGGCTTGGCCTGCGTCTCGCGCTCGCATTGCTCGGGCGGCCACCAGGTCCCAATCTTCATTGATGCCCTTTGGGCAGGCCTGATTCCCCCTTTCTCTGCCTTCTTCAACGCGGTGCTTGAACATTACCAGATCCATATGATGCATCTCGACCCCCAATCCGTGACTCTCCTCGTCGTCTTTGCCTTTGTGTGTGAAGCCATGGTGGGCATCGCTCCTTCTGTGGCCCTTCTCCGCCATTTCTTCTCATTGCATCTGACTGATCCCCGGCAAACCTCGGGGTGCATGAGCTTCCAGGCCGTGGCCGCGACGGCGGGCGCGGGGATCGACTTTGAGCTTCCTCCATCCATGAGCGAGTTTCGGACACGGTGGGTATTTGTCGACGCCGGTGTGCTCAGCCCTCTGCTCCACGCCCCGTCAGTGCCTGCCGTTTCCCACTCCGGCTGGGGCTACGAGAGGCTCGCGAGCCCCCGTCTTGTCCCCGTCTGGCTCAGGCTGAGGAGGCTGAAGGACCGCGGCGTGACCGCGCCAATGGTGGTGAAGGAGTTCATCAAGCGCCGGGTTGCTCCGCTTCAGCACCATTCTCGCCCGATGTGGACCTTGCTCAGCAGTCAGGACCATGTGAGGTTTTAGGAGTCCGGGCTCCCCCTTGGGACGCGGCAAATGGTGCTCCAGGTCCTGACAGATCTCCCTTCGCCGGACGACTTGCCTGGGAAGAACTGTCTGCTGTACCGCTGCAAGAACAAGGCTGAATTTGCAGGGAGCATGCCTCCCTTTGACGAGTGGGGGCTACGTCCGAACGGCCTGGTGGGGTCCCGCGAGAACCCTGTCAGCATGGTTCCCCTCTTCGCCGCCGGTGCCGAGCTTGTCCCAAATGTGGGTGCAGGGGGACGAGCGCCGCTAGAGGCTGGCGGCACGAGTGCTGATGTGCGGACGCCGCCTGGGGATCCTGGGACGTCGCCCTCAGGATCCCGTGATTCTGGGACGCTGGTCGCTGAGGCGATGTAGCAAGCGGCTCCCGAGGCCGAAACTCTGGAGGCCTCGGGAAGTCGCGGTGAGACGGCGCCCGACTGTTCTCCGCGGCCAGGCACGCCTGAAGTTGTTCTCTCGAGCACTTCTCTGGCTGCACCCCGCACTGGCCGCCATGTTCAGCGCTTCGGTCGGCTTTGTGTGGACTTCGAGGAGCTCCGCAAGAGGAAAGGATCTCCGAGCGGCAACGATATCTTCGGGCCGTTGAAGCGACGAAAGTACATCGTCGTCAACGAGTAAGTACTGCACCTCATGATTTCTTGATTGCTGCTTTCCTCCCTGATGCTGGCTCTTCAGGACCCCCTTTGCCAGGGTCGTTGAGTCCCCCGAGAAGCAACCCCCGCCTTCTTTGGCACCCCCTTCGGCCTTGAGCATCCCGAGCCTGCATGCCACGCCTGGAGCCGAGCCGGTCGAGGGGGTGTGCTCTCCTTCATGTTGCTTTGAATCTGCGGCTCCGTCGACCTTCCTTCACGGCCTGGCTTGGAGCTTGGCGGCGTTCCCCGGACTCCTCCTCTGGTCATGGACAGCAGCTGGTTGGCTTCGGTCTTCAGCTCCTCCTCAAGCAGCGGGCCCTGACTGGCCGAGGCCCCTCGTGAGGTCGGGCTGGCACCTGGAGCGGCACCGGCCCCTAGTCCCCTGCTGAGAGGCGGTGCGCCGCTTCACGTCCCGCCTGCAGCCCCCGTGGCGGAGGATGAGGTGGGCCGTGCGTTGGAGTTCGAGCGCAGGCGGAGCGTCGTTCGTCATGAGCTCTTCCAGGAGGCGATGGGCATGATGAGCCGACTTGGTGAAGAACTCGCGGGTGTCGACTCGCGCCTTGAGGCTGAGGGTCTTCGGCTGCTGGAGGAGCGGCGTAAGCTGAGGGTGGCCATCAACCTTGGCCCCTACCAGTGTGATCTTGATAATGTGAAGGCCGAGGCATCCCTCAAGGTTTCCCGTGAGGCTTGCTCCCGAGCCTTGGAGGAGGCTCGTGAGGCTGACCGCCGTCGCGAGGCTGCGAAGGAGTGCGCGTGGGAGCTCCACGCCTGGAGTGTGTCCCTCGAGCGGCAAGAGGAGGCGCGCAAAGCCGCCCTTGCGTCGCTGAGGGAGACGCCTGCCGAGGAAGAGGAGGTCCGGAAGCGCGAGGAGGCGTTGGCTCTGGAAGCCGTGGAGCATAGCCTCGACCTCGAGCAACTGGAGACGAGGGAGCGTCAAGTTGCCCAAGCGGAAGATGCCATCGGGGCTCGTGAGGCCAAGGTCCAGGAGGAAGTCGACCGCTGGGTAGCTGAGGTTCGCGCGGATCTTGAAGGTTGGCACGACCTGAAGCTGAAGCTTGTGGGGACTGAGGCAGCGGGCAGGACTGCCGCTCTTAGGCCCAGGTTAAATGAGGCGGAGAGGCGTGAGGAGGCCACGGCTGCCGCCCTGGTCACGGTGCAGGCGGACTTGGCCTCTACCCGCGCCGAGCTGCTTTCTCTTCGGAAACGGGTTGATGACGCCGAGGCCGTCGCGTGGCAAAACAGGGAGGAAGTGCTTCAACGGCGGACGCTAGAGCGCGAGCACGCCCCCATGCTTCAGGACCTCCGAAATAGGGCTAATGCCGCCCTGGGCTACATCTGTGACGAGAATGCACCGCACCCCCACTCAAATGACTACGCCAGTCACCTGAACTTCTTCACCAACGTGGTAACGCGCTTGGAAGCCCGGTCTGATAAGGCTCGCCAGCTTGTGGAAGAGAGAAGCCGGGGCCTGCTCGGGCGCGCATTCTCCCGTGTCTTCAGCCATCTTCGGAACTCCTTCCCCGACTTCGACTTCGACGCCGCCATTGCCCCTGTACCGCAGGCCATTCGTGGTGACCTGGCGCGGTGGGTGGAGGACAACATGGACGCGCTGGTCAGGGCCTTCACTTCCGAAGACGAAGCGGTGGTAGTCGCGGTAGACGAAGGTTACGTGGTCAACAACGGCGACGGAGGCGTCGCCAAAGGTGGCGACGATGCCGGCGAAGACGGCGACGACGTGAGTGACGCGTCCGAAGGCGATGCGGCGAGCGACATTTCTGGTTGATCTCATGCTCCCCTGCTGTTTTATCCTGTATGCAAAAACCTGGGCGCGGCCGTTAAAGATTGTGAGAGCATTTTGAGAGGGGGAGCCCCTCATGTAAACAAATCGCAATTTTACTCTGTTATGCCAAGCCAAGTGTGCGCCTTCATGGATCCACGAGCCTGGGGGCAAGTTTTGCTGCTGCGGCTTACCTTGGCTGGGGCGGGCCCCGAATCAAATTGCAAGATTGAGAGTTGCCGCGGAGCTCCCGAAAGGCCTGCAGATCCGCCCGAGCGGGCCTCGCGAGGATCTAGCGCCAACCAGCGCGTTCAGTGTGTGTGCCGCGCCCAGCCCCGCTCGCGAGGGGCCCGCGAGGGGGAGGCAGCGAGCATGAGCTTCAGAACAAGGCGAAAACCGGATGGCAAGAAATCGCTTGAACGAGAAAAGGCACCCCCCGCGCGCATCGATGAAAACTCAACTTCAACTTAAATCCAAATCCAGAAGGCAAGGTTACAGAAAAGAGATTCAAAGAAAATGGCCGCGTCCGACACCTAGTCTAGTCTTCTTGTCTTCAAGTCTTCTCACCAGCGCGGAGCTAAGTGCTGCCACTAGGCATGGGAGGGAGCCCCCGAGGCCCGAGGGCGGCTCTCCGGAGACTCCGGGGCGTGTACAGCCCCACTCATTATTACGTGAGAGTGTCACGGGCGGCGATCTTCACAGGCACTGGGCCTTCTTCACAGGTACCGGCCTTGCTTCATATCGCCAGGCGAGGGCCCCGCCTTGCACCGCCCTCGACCACCTTTGAGCCGTTCGACAACCAGGATGACACCAAGGGGGGAAAGGGGACGCCAGCGGCGCCCTCGGCGACCACGGGTCCTTTACCGGGGGTAGGCTTTTCAGCACCTCCCCAGCAGAGGGCCTACCTCCTGGGGGACCTTGCTCCGTGCGGTGCAGCGAGGGATCTGGCTCTTGGCTTCTCCCCTGCCGCCCCAGCGCGATCCTCCTGGCGGGAGGGAGGTCGCCGAGCTGGGGCCGCCAGCCGCTGTGGTGACCTGATTCTCCTGCGACCCATGGTTAGCGTAAGCTTCCTCCTGAGGGATTAGTGATACCCTTTATATGTTGTCGACGGCACGGTTAGCGGGGCTCTCCGGCGGCTCCTGGAAGGCTTCAGCTCCTAATGCCTCCTCCTCCCAACCTGGCCCGAGAAACGAGCCAGGGTCATCCTCCAGCGTGTACTCCTGGTCCATCATGCGGGGCACATAGGCTTCCGGGGCTGTCACCCCAAACACCTCGCCGTAGTGCCCCACACTCCACGTCGCCCGGCCCACCGCGGCGTCCTGAGGATGATAGCGCGACGCCTCGCTGGGGCCATGGGGGGCAACGCTCGTGCCCATGCTCATCGGAGGCGGCATGGGGGCAACGGGGCCCCCGGCGCCGCCGGCCGTCCTGGTGTCGATGAAGCCCCCAGGCGCACCCGAGGGCGCGTAGTTGCGGCGAGGCCCGTCATGAGGTCCAGTAGCGGCCCGGGAGGGGAGCAGATAGCAGAAAGGCGACGCTCCTGACGCTGCCACATCCAGCAGCTCAGTGACACGTTCCAGCAGTGCGTCGCGGCCGCTCTCCATCAGCCGGCACCGTAGCAACTCCCGCGCCACCGTGAGCGCGGCCTGCATGTTCGCCTGCTCCCGCCGGGTGTGTGGCGCCATTGCTGCGGCGTGGCTTGCGGCCCTTGCAGCGGCTCGCGCTTGTCGTGCAATGAGGGTGGACGATGCCTGGCCGCGCCGCCCGTGCCCCGCAGTGTTAGGTGGCGCTCGTGCTGCCTGGAGCGCGGGGTTGAGGTCTTCATGGGCAGGTGGCGCCGCCCGGGCTGGCCAGGCCGCTCAACGGTCGGAGTCGGCCCTTGGGTCGCCGGACATCGGGGCCGCGGAGCGTCGGCAGGTCGATTGGCGGGGAAGAGGCTCCGGCGCACCCCTACCAGGCAATCCAAATGTCGGATCACGGTTCCGGCAAAACCCTCGAGGTTCGAACACTGGGGTGCGCGCGAAGATTTCCTCCCTATCGATCCACGCCTTAGCTTGCTAAGATCTCGCGGACGAACTCGACGAACTCACCAGACAAAGACACAAGATTTATACTGGTTCAGGCCACCGTTGTGGTGTAATACCCTTCTCCAGTGTGGTGGTGGTGGATTGCCTCTTGGGCTGATGATGAACAGTACAAGGGGAAGAACAGCCTCCTAAGGTTGAGGTGTTCTTGTGCTTGACGAACTTGTGTGGGTGAGATGCCTCTGAATGAGTTCTCCCCTCCCTACTGTGGTGGCTAGTTCTACTTATATAGGCCCTGGTCCTCTCCCCAAATATTGAGCGGGAAGGGAGCAACAACGGCCAATTTGAAAGGGGACAGCTAGTACAGCTTATCCTGACAAAAGTGGTCTTCGCCTGCAAAAGGCTCTGGTGGTGACGCCGTCTTGGGCTCCATGGTGACCTCCGTCTTGCCGTCCTGCTGGTCTTAGTCTTGTTGCACCGATATGGCAACCTTTTCTTGATGCCTCGGTACTCCGCGCCTGCGCTTGCCCCCTTGGCACTAAAGAGGAAACAAGGACGCTGCACGCACTGGCGCCCGCCTGGTCTGGATCGTCATGGCTCACGTCACGAGAGCCTCGCGAGGTTTGTCTTGGCTTGATCTCTCCGCCCCTCGTGAGCCTTCCTGGCGAGGCCGCTCCTGAGGAGGTCTTATGTCGTCCGCCTAGCAAGGCCTGGCCCCTCACGAGGGTCTTGAATGCCTTGTCGATGAAGATGGGCCGTACGGGCCTGCTAGCTCAGCCACGCCGTGGGCCGCAGGCAGGCAAGTTTGGGGACCCCCGTTCCCAGAACGCCGACAGCATCCGTTGCATGGAAATCCCTACTCACTCACATTGATATCTATTGATGGGCATCTCCATAGCCCGTTGATACGCCTAGTTGATGTGAGACTATCTTCTCCTTTTTGTCTTCTCCACAACCACCCTTCTATTCAACATATTGTGCTATGTCCGTGGCTCACGCTCATGTATTGCGTGAAGATTGAAAAAGTTTGAGAACATCAAAAGTATGAAACAATTGCTTGGCTTGTCATCGGGGTTGTGCATGATTAAATACTTTGTGTGACGAAGATAGAGCATAGCCAGACTATATGATTTTGTAGGGATAACTTTCTTTGGCCATGTTATTTTGAGAAGACATGATTGCTTTGTTAGTATGCTTGAATTATTATTATTTTTATGTCAATATTAAACTTTTATCTTGAATCTTTCGGATCTGAACATTCATGCCACAATAAAGAAAATTACATTGATAATTATGCTAGGTAGCATTCCACATCAAAAATTCTGTTTTTATCATTTACCTACTCGAGGACGAGCAGGAATTAAGCTTGGGGATGCTTGATACGTCTCCAACGTATCTATAATTTTTCATTGTTCCATGCTATTATATTATCTGTTTTGGATGTTTAATGGGCTTTACTAAGCAATTTTATATTATTTTTGGGACTAACCTATTAACCGAAGGCCCAGTGCAAATTGCTGTTTTTTTTGCCTATTTCAGTGTTTTGCAGAAAAGGAATATCAAACGGAATCCAAACGGAATGAAAACTTCGGGAGAGTTATTTTTGGAACAAACGTGATTGAGGGGACTTGGAGTGGACGTCAAGAAAGAAGCGGGGAGGCCACGAGGCAGGGAGGCGCGCTTGCCCCCTGGGCGCGCCCCCACCCTTGTTGGGCCCTCACAGCTCCACCGACCTACTTCTTCCTCCTATATATATCCATATACCCCAAAAACATCCGAGAGCACCACAAAACCCTATTTCCACCGCCGCAACGTTATGTACCCATGAGATCCCATCTTGGGGCCTTTTCCGGCGCTCTGCCGGAGGCGGAATCGATCATGGAGGGCTTCTACATCAACACCATAGCCTCTCCGATGATGTGTGAGTAGTTTACCACAGACCTTCGGGTCCATAGTTATTAGCTAGATGGCTTCTTCTCTCTCTTTGGATCTCAATACAAAATTCTCCTCGATCTTCTTGGAGATCCATTCGATGTAATTCTTTTTGCGGTGTGTTTGTCGAGATCCGAAGAATTGTGGGTTTATGATCAAGATTATCTATGAACAGTATTTGAATCTCCTCTGAATTCTTTTATGTATGATTTGTTACCTTTGCAAGTATCTTCGAATTATCCGTTTGGTTTCGCCTACTAGATTGATCTTTCTTACAATGGGAGAAGTGCTTAGCTTTGGATTCAATCTTGCGGTGTCCTTTCCCAGTGACAGCAGGGGCAGCAAGGCACGCTTGTATTGTCGCCATCGAGGATAGAAAGATGGGGTTTATATCATATTTCTTGAGTTTATCCCTCTACATCATGTCATCTTGCCTAATGCGTTACTATGATCTTATGAACTTAATACTCTAGATGCATGCTGGATAGCGGTTGATGTGTGGAGTAATAGTAGTAGATGCAGAATCGTTTTAGTCTACTTGTCGCGGACGTGATGCCTATATACATGATCATGCCTAGATATTCTCATAAATATGCACTTTTCTATCAATTGCTCGACGGTAATTTGTTCACCCACCGTAATACTTATGCTATCTTGAGAGAAGCCACTAGTGAAACCTATGGCCCCCGGGTCTATTTTCCATCATATAAGTTTCCAATCTATTTTACTTTGCAATCTTTACTTTCAATCTATTTCATAAAAAATACCAAAAATATTTATCTTACTATCTCTATCAGATCTCACTTTTGCGAGTGGCCGTGAAGGGATTGACAACCCCTTTATCGCGTTGGTTGCAAGGTTCTTATTTGTTTGTGAAGGTACGAGGAGAGTTGCGTGTAGTCTCCTACGGGATTGATACCTTGGTTCTCAGAAACTGAGGGAAATACTTACGCTACTTTGCTGGATCACCCTTTCCTCTTCAAGGGAAAACCAACGCAGTGCTCAAGAGGTAGCAACAACTCCGATGACAAGCCGAGCAATTGGTTCATACTTTTTAACGCGCTTAAGCTTTTTCAACTCCCACGCAATACATGACCGCAAGCCATGGATATAGCACTATGGGTGGAATAGAGTATGATGATAGGGGTAAATATAGAGAAGACAAAAAAGTAAGAAAGTCTCACATCGACGCGAGTAACCAATGGGCTATGGAGATGCCCATTAATTGATATCAATGCGAGGAGTAGGGATTGCCATGCAATGAATGCACTAAGAGCTATAAGTGTATGAAAGCTCATCATGAAAACTAAGTGGGTGTGCATCTAATCCTATAATGAAAATTTTCCACTAGTATATGAAAGTGACAACATAGGAGACTCTCCATATGAAAAACATGGTGCTACTTTGAAGCACAAGTGTGGAACTAGCATGCCCCTTCTCTCTTTTTCTTTTCTTTTTTTCTTTTTTTTCTTTTTCCTTTTTCTTTTTTTCTTTTCTTTTTTTTACTTTTTTCTTTTTTTTCTCTCATTGTCCGGAGTCTCATCCCGACTTGTGGGGGAATCATAGTCTCCATCATCCTTTCCTCACATGGGACAATGCTCTAATAATGAAAATTGATGATCATCACACTTCTATTTACTTATAACTCAATATTACAACTCGATGCCTATAACAAAACTATGCCTCTATATGAATGCCTCTGCCAGTGTACCAGGAGGTGCAGTGATCTAGCATAACATGTATAAAAAAATGATGCATTGTGGCCGAGCCAGAACTGCTATATGACCATGCAAAACAATATGCCAATGAATGCTCAAGTCATCAAAACGGAAGCGGTGCAAGTTGCATGGCAATATATCTCGGAATGGCTACGGAAAGGCCATAATAGGTAGGTATGGTGGCTGTTTTGAGGAAGATATAATAAGGCTTATGGGTGATAGAGCGTATCATATGACGGGGTTTGGATGCATAGGCCAAGTTTGCACCGACTCTCGAGGTGAGAAAGGGCAATGCACGGTACCGTAGAGGCTAGCAAATTGCGGAAAGGTAAGAGCGAGTATAATCCATGGACTCACATTAGTCACAAACACTACAAAAAAATACACTTCCGTGATGATACATGTTTGTCACAGTAGGTCGCATTTTTTGTCATGCATGTACATCCATGACAAATTTATGACAGAATCAAGATAGTCATACCTGTGCTGTCGTAGAAGTGTTCCATTACATTACCAAAATTATCATCACGGAAGTGTCCACTTCCATGACGATAAATCGCGCGTCACAGAAGTGCTTTCGTCAAGGGTGACCGACACGTGGCATCCACCATAACGGAACGCCGTTAAGCTACTGGGTCGGGTTTTGGATCCGATAACCCGTTAACAGCCCCGACCAATGGGGATTTTCCACATGTAAAATCATCATTTGCTGGAGGAGACACGTGTCAGGTCCGCGTTGGCACAGGTGTCACTCATCCAATGGGCGAGACGCGCCTATGATATGTTGACATGTGGACCGGCCCATCAAGTTTAAATGGGCCGGCCCAACTGAAGGCCCACAAGATTTTGCGGGCCATAATGGGCCGGCCCAAGTAAAGGCCCACAAGATTTTTGTGTGCCATAATTGGCTGGCCCAGGTAAAGGCCCGGAAGATTCTTGCGGATCATAATGGGCCGGCCCAGCTAAAGGCCCACGAGATTTCGCCGACATTAATGGGCCGGCCCAGATGTAGGCCCACTAGATTTTGAGGACCCTAGTAGGCCGGCCCATTAACTGGCTGCCATGTTTTGGGCCAAATGCCGGCCCATATTTGATCCGGTCCATTAATGGCCTGCCACGCTCCGGGCCTAATAGTGGCCCATATGACATCCGGCCTGTTAAAAGCCTACCACGTTCTGGGCCAAATTACGGCCCGGATCAGGTCCGGCCCTTTAAGAGACTTTGGGCTCAATTATGGCCCATATCAGATTCGGCCCGTCAACTGGACACTATGCTTTTGGGCCGACTTGCGAAAGGCCCACTTAGTAATTCGGCCTGATATTAGTTTTGGCCTGTTAAAGGCCCGTTTAACATTTCGGCCCTATATTAATTTCGGCCTGTTAAAAGCCCGTCATATAGTTGGGCCTAACTATGGCCCGGTTTGCATCCGGCCTGCTCGCAGCCGATATCTGATTGGGCCAAACAAGGACCGAGACAATTTTGGCCTGTTAAAAGCCCGTGATTTGATTCGCACAATCATGGGCCGGGGTTCATTTCGGGCTGCTGCCGGCCCGTGAGCTGTTCGGCACGTTTTAGGCCCAACCTACATCGTGATTGCATGACGGCCCGATTATGTACCGTAATTTTACGGTTTGGCCGGTTTACTGCGAAGACAGGATATATATATACAGTAAAATAGCAGCAGCATCATGAATAAGAAAAAACCTAGACTATACAATAAAGAAATTACGGCATATTACATCCACTGGGCATCAAAGTTCGCCACTATGATAATAAAGCACAAGCAGACAGCAGATTACATACACTGGGCATCAAAGATCGCCACCAGTGCAAATAAACACGCTGAAAAAATAATATACAAAACCGACAGCACTTCAATAGAGTTCAAGAAAGGTTAGCCCTGCTGGGGAGCTGCAGCGCAGGCAGCTGAGCAAGATGATGAGACTGCGCTTGTTCAACACTTATATCTTCCTCACTCTAAAAGATAAACAAGCAGACAGATGACAGGTTTTGCACATAAAAGTATCAGTGCTGACAATTCATCACATTTCTTACTGACGAATAAAGTGACACAGTTTAAAATTGCATTAACACAATATGGTATTGTTCAGGTCAAGACATGGCAGGAAATGACATTGTGAAGGAGTTGGCAGCTTCACGACACCACTAGATTACAGATCAAGAACTCATAAGTATCAATGGTTAGTGTGCTACCAATTTATACCATTTCAGATTGGCAAATAAAGAGACGGTTTAAATAATAGTAGAATGATATGACATTGTTCATAGTCAAGACATTGCAGAATATGACATTGTGCTGTAGTGGGTAGGTTCACCACACCACTGGATTACGGATGAAGAACAGAAGCATACATGCAGTGCAAAAGAAGATCACTTGCTCTGTATAGTTTAATTTACATGCTATGAAGAAGGAACTTGGTTGTACAACTGAAAACTTAAATTGAGAAAGGACAAGCTTTTGTTTATGAACTACATAATAAACTTTAAACAAGCAATTTGATGCAAACACCAAAAATAAACAGCTGTTGCAGTCATGCCTAACCAAATATATACAACAAAGTTTGAAGGCTTGAGATGGACAAACTTACATTATTGGTGAAGACAGGCTCTATAAAGGCCTTGTCCATGCTGATGGGGGGGGGGATTCAAGAAGTTTACCACATAATCTTCTTCAAAAGCATTGCCTTTATTCTACATTTTGTTAAGAGTAAATATAGATGTGATAATATACGAAAAAATGGAGAATATTTAAGATAAGATGAAGAGTGATGCTACATAACCAAGTAGCTATAAATGTAAGTGCAGCGATACACGCAAAAGGTACAGCCAAGAGCAATGCACAGCTAAACTTCTTCAGTACCAACCTTATGGTAAGAGTAAATATAGATCTGATGTGTAGAAAATGGAGGGCAAAGGAAAATAAGCTGCAGAGTGATGGTACATGAACAACTACCTGTCATTATAAGTACACTGATAAAGGACAGCATGTACTTACAAGAAGAATGCAGAGCTAAAAAAACATTGGCATTGGATATATTCTACACTAATGTAACCATTCATACAGATCAGATAATTTGGAGCGAACAATTGATAAGCAAGCTATCATGCATACTGCTGTCACATAATGAACCAGGTATGTATGCAAGTACAGTGATACTGGACAACAGGTACTAATAAGAGCAAAGCAGCGGGCAGCATATTTGCGATATCCTGTCGTTCTTGTCAAACCGGAATTCTTCTTCCAGCAGATTTCCTGCAAAAAAGATCCGTAAGGCACATGCGGAAAAGTAGAAGTTCAAATTGTCATGTGATTTCATAGACAGTACCTCATCCTGGGAACGAGACCAGTGCATAACAAGGTTTTTCCATTCAATGTCTTCTAAATTTAGCACAGGAGACTTAACCGGAAATTCATTTATAGACTTGCCATCAAAGTGTGATTTCCTCAGGTAACACCGATACTGCTGCAATGCTTCCTTGAAAAGCACAAGCAAGCTTTGCTCGTCATGACTATCCAGATTGACCCTCGCCTAGTTAAAACAATGTAATGTAAATCATTGATGTGTTCAATCAGCAGAAAACAGGAAAATAATAACCATTAATAATAGCACTTACACATAAGTGCGACAGGAAGATGTGAAAATGGTGTTTGTCTTCACAATAATCTTCCCATGATCGGAATATATGCATGTAGTACCTAACAACATTGAAAGCATTGTCTTTTAAACTGGGAATAAATGGAATGGGGTTCCAATCTGCGGGAATTGGCCGTCTCTGCAGTTGGGATAGGTCTTCGGCCGGTGGACTTGCTGTACTTTTTGCTGGAGTGGGATTTTTCTGTGGTACAGCTGGTGCTATGTCAAATGAAATTGGTATACCTTTTGCTGGAGTGCAGGTCCTGTGTGGTGGGGCTAGTGGTGTGGCCAGTGAAGTATGGGTACAATCTGCTGGAGTCGGTCCTACGTTTTGTCACTAGTTGTACAGCCAATATAAGTGGGGTGCTGTGTGATTTCTCCGGCACCACCACGTTTTTCAAGGACTTTGCTGGTGCTCCTTCAGGTTCGGCAATCACCCTCTTCCTTTTTGATGTCTGATGCACAAGAAAAACATTTGAGTGGAAAAACATGGTATGATGACAGATGGAATATGTATTGATAATGGATGGGCATGGCATCTCGACATATATGATGAGTAAACTGAGCAGATGGCGGTGCAACAAAGTAGAAGAAATGCAAGACAACATATGCAAGATACCCGCAATCAATAAAACATTGCCAAATTAGAACAGGCACCTTGATGGGTGAACAGGACAGGCCATCTGCCTTTGACTCCTCGAGGTTAGAATAGTCATTAGGATCATATTCTGAACAAGAATCAACAGGTGGGGAGCGTATGAGTTTCATTGCATCCAGAATGGCACTCAATGCCTTGGTGCCAATTTTGTAAGTCATTGCAGTGTTTAGCTTCAAGAGTGGACTGCTTCTAGTGCGACACAAAGCAGCTACACAGATCATAGTGTAGATATAATGGGAAAACCTTAAGCATCAGAGTAAAATCAGCAAAGTGGAACTTGCTGGAATATATGTGCTAGTATTGCCGGTACGGCTAGAAAGGCTTCGGATACCAGCTCTCTTCAAGTGAAGGTGCGGTACTGTGAATATTAGTGTAACACTCAAAGGCGACACAGCTCCCCGCATTTCCTTGCTATTCTTATAGGATTCAAGTGGGCAGGCCACTACAAATCCTATTCCTATGTTTACAAGATCCTACGAATCAAAGAGGCTCAAAGTGTCCATCACAATCGACCGTATAGACCTCTACACTGCAAATGTCCCTGCTCATCTTCAGTACAAGGAACATACTGTACTACTATCATACTCCATCCGTTCCAAAATATAAGTCTTGGTAGAGATTTCCACTATGGATCACATACAGATGTATCCAGATACATTTTAGAGTGTAGATTCACTCATTTTGCTCCATATGTAGGCCATGGTGGAATCTATACAAAGACTTGTATTTAGGAACGGAGAGAGTACATATTAAAGAAGAACGGAAGAGGAACATGGTAAAGAAGAGCAAGCAGATTTTGGATAATAAAATGTTGGTTGCGCAGTGCCCACACATGATGAACCAGAGCGCATTAAGAATGCAACTCCCAGTTGTCTCTCAACCATTTCAGGCGGTTGGATGAAGATCCTACGTCTCCTAACCCTTCTTCTTCCTCGTATCTGATTCTTCCCATACAGAACACCGCACGGGCCGCCGGCCGGACCACCGTCCCCACCGCCTGTGTTCCTCCGCCACCCCCACCCCCCACCCCCGCCCCAACCCCCACCCGCGTCGAGTTTTCTTCGTTCGGCGAGGCCCCACAACCACCCGAGCCCCTTCGATCGCACCGGCGAAGTTCGGCGAGCTCTGAAAAAATCGACTGACCCAATTTTGAAATTTAGTCTACTGTGATTTAACTAGTGTGGAATATAAAAGGGGAAAACCATAAGCATTGGGAGTATAGTGTTGAGCGTGCCATGGGGGATCTGAAGGTGCAAACCGGACAAAGGCAACTTCGCAACCAAGACAAGAAATCAAAGTAAAGCAGTGGCGATCTATTTTCTTGCTGTGATAAATAAGTTGAGCAGATACGAAAGAGTACCGCCTCTGGTGCAGCGCCGTGTACACATCTGCTGAGAATTTGACGGTGCTGCGGTAGCGATGGTTGTTGGCAGTGTGGAAGCAGATCTTGGAGGGTAGACGGTGGCGGCGGGGCGCGGTGGACGAGACGGTCGTAGGAGCGGCGCCGGCAAGGTGGACGACGGCGGGGATGAAGCGAGAGGACGGGATGCAAGGATCCCGGTCCGAAGCCGTGGATGAGAGAGGTCGATCTCTTGGAATGGACGGCGGCGTCGGGGTATCAGCTCTGGCATGGTGGAGGAGGACGGCGGTGGATGGAGGAGGGTGGGGTGGAGAGGGTGTTTTGGCGCCCACGGAGTACGAATGGGGAAAAGGGAGGTAGAGAGGAAGGGGGCAACCATGTATTCAGGGCGCGCTTGTCTTAAATGCGAGGAAATTTACAAAAATTAGCCCCCGTTTCAAATTTCTACTACATCACAGCAACATTAGTCGGTTGGGGATAGGACGGTAATCTCGCATACACCGAATATTTGCCGACGAGAGTTTGTTTTTGGCGCCCACCGTGTATGAATATGAATCGGGGAGGGAGTCGATTTCGGCCGAGGATACACTGTGTTTTGGCGCCCACCGTGTATGAATCCGGGTGAGAGGCGGTTACGTCACGTTTGGGTGAAATTACAAACCTACCCCTATCGAAACCTATAGAAATCCAGCAGATAGGCTTTGCGTGGCAGGGATAGGCAGTAGTGATTTCCATCTCGCAGATTTTGGTTTCGGGCGGTTACTGCGACTTTCCCCGCTTCGTTCAAATTTTGCAGAGTGCACGTTTACCGTGCCAACTCAATTCGAATCCCGTTTGTATTCTTTTTTTTTGGCGGGATCCATTTTCAATTGGAATTACATTCTATATACATCATTTTTTATATATACTTTCAAAAGCACAACAAAGAATTCTGCTCCTTTATATGTATAATATGATTTACAAATACAACGATCTCGAAATCTTAAGGTTGAATTCGAAATTTTTTAACCAAATTATGTTCTACTAAAATGTATGGATAACTAATATCTACATATTAAATGACATAGATGTGCGTGAATTCATATGAGTATGCATGTTTGATAGATCAATTTTGGTTCAAGTATGGATTACATGTATCATCATCTCGAATTCAAATATTTGAATCCCTTTTTTGTTCACTCCTTTCCTGCCCATCTCTCTCGCATGCATGCTCCTTCAGGTAGCTATCACTCTCTTTTCTCCAGCTCACCCGCACGCTCACTTCATGTTTCTCCTATCCTCGCAAACATGGTCTCTCGACGTCTCCCTTGAGAAGTGTCACACTCTCCCTATCATTATACATTACACGGTTTTCATTATCTCTCACGTCTCTACTGTTCTCTGGTATCACTCGGTACCTAAGCTTTCTTTTTCACCGCCACACACACAGTCTCCACTCGTCTTTCACTTTGTCTTTCTCTCTATGGGATTCTCTCACACACCCTATATGTCTCTACATATGACTCATACCACTAAAATTACTCTCTCTCTCTCCTGTAGACACAACATTTGTTGCGGTCTCCTTTTCGTCTCCATCCCAGACTGACATTATTCATTTGTTTACCGATTAGACAACCCCGACTACCATCTCCTCTCTCTCTCTCACACAGACATACACACACAACTCCTGCTTCCACTCCCCTTCCCGACTACCGTCTCTCTCTCACACACACAAAACTCTCGCTTTCGCACCCCGACTCGTATTTCTCTCACAAATAATTATCGACTAGCTAGCCTCTAGATAGGTTTATACACCTGCACACTCGTGCTTCCACCATCGCATACATGTCTCTCTCCCGCTCCTTGTATCTATGTAGATTTTTCTTCCCTTCGTGAGACACGCCCTCTCGATCGTGCACACGCACACTATCGCCTCATTTTAAGCTGATACCTATCGTACACACACTCCTTGTGTCTTTGTCACACATGCACTCCGTCCTCCTCCACTCTCCCTCTCTCTCACACACACATGGGCTTTTTGCAACAACTAGCAAGATGCCCATGCGTTGCACGGAACATCAAGATGCATTTGTATGAGTAGTTTATCTTGTGGGGGAAAAGAATGAACGAGGGAAGGCCTTATTCAGAAATGTGGAGAGGGGTGTGGGTATCTTTTTGCAAAATTCCCATAGTTTCCTTCCTATCCGTCAGATATAGATCGGACGGTCTATATTGCAGGATGGCAGGCACACGATCATCACCGACAGTGCTTTTTATAAGAGTAGGGATAAAAAATAGAGTTGGTGATGATGGTGGGCCTGCCATCCTGCAATGTAGGTCGTCCGATTTATATCTGACGGATAGGAAGGAAAATATGGCAATTTACCCGCACTCTTCACCACATTTGCAGATAAGGCCTTCCCTCGTTCATCCTTTTCTCCCACAAGATCTTGATGTTCCGTGCAACGCACGGGCATCTTGCTAGTAAGAGTAGAAATTAAACATATACCACTTCTCGAATCTTGAAACCAACAACATTCCTCCCTTATCTCATCAAAACCGCCAAAGGAATATATTTTGAGTGAAACATAACATATTTTTAGTGATATACGTATTTCAAAACTAGACTTTTTTTCTATCAAATCGGTGAATATGTATTAATCTACTTTGATCGTGTGGCAACGCATTGGCACATTGCTAGTAGCTATTATAATTTTTTGGACACTAGACAAACAGTGGAGTACATATACGAAGAGAAGAGGCGTACGCACGCAGTCGGCCTCTCGCTGTCTTGCACACATGAGTGTTACGTAAGGCGACGGTAACAAATAAACCCTAAAACCCTAGTTGCACGATTGCTGCATTCGCGGGTACCGGGTACGTGGTGGAGCACCTTTGTAGGAATAGTCAGCTCGCGTGATAATTTGATCCGTAGGAGTTGATGGTCGGGACCACAGGTGAACGACTTGGAGCACGGTGGCTCGCCAGTTGCCACAGATCGAGTAGCCACGTTTAAAATATCGTTTTTTAGCGGGGTTAAGAGTTCCGATTTTCAATGGCGCCTTAAAAGTAGTAGGTAGTTTTTAGAATGATTGGTATGGAGCGAAAATGGAATTCATAGTACTACGTACCTCCTTGGCGTATGGTTGTATGGTTTTTGTTTTTTTGCGATGGAGGTTGTATGGGTTTATGTTGCGAGATGTTGAACCTGGTAGTTCTAGGGCAAATACTATGGTTTAGATTTAGATGCTGGTTTTCAGTAATGAAAATCGGAAGGGGAAACCCTTCTTTGATTAAAAAAACTACTACCTCCATTCTGGTTTACTAGTCCCCATCGTACTTTGGGTCAAAGTTTGTCCATGAATTTTACTTGTAAAATGTGAATGGAAAACGAGATTTTGTTATACCCAAACAAAAAAGGACTGGAGGGAGTGATTGCTCTGACACGGACGCGATCTCTCATAGCGCAGGCATTGAACCGGTGCGCCGACCAAGAGGGCCGCACTCGCTGCAGGCCCGGCTGAGCACGCCTCCTCGCCGTGTGCAACCAGCTTAAGACTACCCCGCCTGCCTTCATTGAATCCGCGCGTGTGCCGGGAACACGACCCTCCGCGAGCCGGCAGGCATTTTAGAACACAAAAAATGACTAAAATATAATTAATTTACGCATGGTCTTGACTTGTTGTGCTCGCACTGGTAGCAGGAACTAGTAGAGGATTTTCTTTATTTATAACTCTCCTCACATTTTTTTGGCTTTGAAGTGAATCATGGTTGTGGACATTATGTATGAATGTGCAGATATCTGTGAACATGAGTTTGATGTGGAAGTTGAACTTGGAATGTCGGGCTTGCGCGTGAACTATACCATGTCCAATGCTTCGTCTGTTACTGTTTGGAAAGTAATTGATGTTATTACATGACCCGAAAAAAACATTTTGTGCCACATCAGTAGATGCATGGACATCACAACAGGCATGCTGACTGGATAAACATTTGAACCTAGCTATTATGAAGGAACTTTTGTATTGACAACAGTTTTAGATAGAAGGAGACGCCTAGCCTGCTCTGCCTCTGCTAGCTTATTTCTGGCTTCTTCCATCTCTTCTTTGGCTTGGGTGAAGAGAGCATCTGATTGCTCTTTTCGCTTCTTCAGGAACTCAGCTACATTCTCAAGGGCTGCTGCACGCTTTCTTTCAGCCTTTACTAATGTCACGAGGACACGAACAGCTGACGACTCCACCTGGCTTGTGTGTAATCCAGCATCATCTGGAAATTTGCACCTTGTGTCTAATCCAGCATCATTAGGGAACTGGCACCTTGTGTGTAATCCAGCCTCATTTTGGAAACATGATCTCGAGGTTGACCATACTTCCCTCCTCGCAGGAACTGCATCCTGACATGAAGTTACTTCTTTTTTAGATCAATACTCAAAGCAACCTATATCCATTTAGTAGAAGCCAGATAAACAGAACTCGGAGAAGTGAATTCAAAAGGAAAAATAAAATAAAAATAGACTACAAGGTGAGAACACCCACTTCCTACATCAAGCTAAAAACGAAAGCATTAGGACGATTAAGACTCTTCTTATTACACATCAAAGAACACCACGCTTAAGAGAAACAGAAACTACAACATATACACATCAAAGAACACGAGGCTACACGAAAGTAATTGAAAGGGTGTTACTTACCAAAGCTCATTTTACAGGTTCGGTGCAGCTCCTCTTTAACTTGCCACGCTCCTTGAAGATGTCCCGAATATCCCGTGTTTGGTCTTCATTGCTCCTCTGCATGTTCACACTATTGGTTTTAAAATCTCAACATGGCAAGAAAAATATACTACTAGTAATACTCGCGCATCTTGTGGGCAACATTAAAGCACTCGTCTGCCATGTTAGAGCATCTCCAACAGAATCGCAACGCGCGGCGCTTTAAAAAAGCGTTTACAGTGCTGAGATCGACAAGTAGATACTAGAGAGTAGAGGATAGTTCTCAGCATAGATACATAAAAAAGGATAATTCAACTACTCCTCGTTGTCCGACTCCTCCTCGGTGATGTCCTCCTCCGACGTCTGACTGTAGGCGTGAAGATACCGTTTGTCGTCGGATTCCCAGGGCGACGCTGCTCCTAGCCTCATGTTGAATTGAGCGTCCGCTTTTCGCCTACGCTTGTCCTCGCGATAGGCGGCTCGCTCCGCCCTCCTCTTATCCCTCTCTGCCCTCCTTTGTGCGTAGAACTCGCGCTCGTTGATGATGTCCTGCGGGAAGTGTTGGCGCCACAACGCCCTAAGCCGCGGCAGAGGCGCGAGCTCCTGCGCCCGCTCCCGCATCAGCACGTTGGGGAAGTTCAATGTTCTATGAGGCCACCGGAGGCGCCACACCGCCGCGTCGTATGCGCGGGCGGCCTCGTTGGCGGTGTCGAAATTGCTGAGGCCGAGGCGCATCTCGCGGAACCGGATCTCAGTGGAGAAGCCGCCGGAGGGGCGCGCGCGGACGCCGTGGTATCCCCAAGTTTCCCGGCGACGCGGCGGCATGGTGGCGCGGCGGCGGCGAGGCGAAAAAGAGCGGGGAGAGAGCGGTGGCGAGGCACTGAGCGGGGAGAGTGCGGTGGGAAGGCACAGAGCGGTGGGAGGGCGTTGGATTTTATAAAGCACGTCGGATGCCGCGCGCCAAAACTAGCGCACGCTCGGCCGCTTTTTCCCACGCGCGCGCGATCCTTTCCCGACGTCTCTGCTATCTCTACTCTCTTCTCTACTAGCGCGATACAGGAGCGACACACAATTACAAGATGATATTCTATTGGACAATGGAGGCTATAACCAATTACTTTTACGGGAACAATAGCACCCAGGAAATTTGAAGGGTAGGTATGAACAAAATTGGAACTGCACATGTACTGCTAAGTGATTCAATACACACATTACCAATCGAGGAGGAGAATGATGGTCGCGGCGGCCTCTGTTAGTCATGGTCGGCAACGGGTGTCAGTTCATTGTCCACGATGGTGATACTTCTGCGCTTGGCGTCGGCTTCCGGGAAGCAGATCCGAGACCGTGGAAGACGATGCCGGGGAAGAGGCTCCATGTACGACGACGACGGTGGACCGGCTCCAGTGCGGCGTACGAGGTCGTCGATGAGGCAGATGCGTTGCGGTGGACGAGTGCGCTGATATAAAGGGGAGGAGCACGAAGGCTGCGGTGCTGTGGAGAAGTCTATTTTGTGGTGGGGATAGAAAATGGGGAGTATTCAAGTGTACTACTCTGGGTGCCGGGATGGGGTTGGCTGGGTAGGGGGAACCTGAAGTTACGAAAACAGCCCCCTACCAAGCGTCATCTGTAGGCCTGTTCCGAAGGCTATGATGGTAACTTCCCACTGCTCGAATCAGGGTCGCGGGAGATTTTCCCGCCGACCTCAAAATTTTGTGACACTGGACTCCCCGTGTGGCGTGTTGAGTGATTCGGCTAAGCAACTAGCGAGTAGTAGTAGTAAACTCTGCATATTAGGTTTGACCGAAGTCAAACTTCCTAAAGTTTGACCAAGTTTATAGAAAAATATAAACATTTACCATAAAAAATATGTATGATGTGAAAGTACATTCAATAATGAATCTAATGGTATTAATTTGTTATTGTATATGTTAATATTTTTTGTTATAAGCTTTCTGAGAGTTTACAAAACTTGACTTTGACCAATGCTAATACGCGGACTTAAATAAAAATGGAGGGAGTACACATTTGTTTTCTTAGTTTGTAGTGAACTAATCATTTGTTGAAATTGTGAAATAAATATATTAGGCTATTGACTTCGAATGTAATGGTCTATACAATTCAATAGTTACAATCATCGTCGAATCCCAAGATGTATACAAGGTCTATAGTACTTCACAACATGCTCAAACTCACATAATCCCAGTCAAATGAGAATCTAAATGCATTTCATAGTTATTACTTTGTAGGATGCAACAAAAACAACCATAACTCTACATCAGCCATTATAGAAGCAATATTTTGACATATCCCAATGTGTGAATGAAACGTGCAGAGAGAGCTTTTGAAGATGGAGCAGATAGGGCGGGAAAGATTGTATGTATGTGGACGAGAGAGTAGGAGACGAACCTAACGAGACAGAGAGAGAGATAGAGAGAGAAAGAGAGAGGAAGAAGTTAGGTCTGTGAGAAAGATGGATACATGTAATATACATGAGATGCGTGTGCATCTGGATTCTGTATACGTGGAAGGAGAAGAGACAACATGTTTGATGAGAGAGCTGGAACAACATGGACGAGAGGGGAAGGATCTCGTGGGTTGAGGGATTGACAATTTTGTGCGGGGGAGAGAGGGATTGGTAATTTTGCGCAAGAGAGAGAGAGGGTGGGGGGAGGAGTCAGTCAACCGTCATCACATCACCCTGCTTCCAAATGACCCCGCATTCTCTAGCGCGGTGTGGTCGCCGTCTTCGATCTGCTCGATGCCCTCTTTGAAGATTGAGGTGTTGTGCATGTTGGGGTGCAAAGAAGCCCAAGCGAGAGTGGTCGCCGTATAACCTTGGATGGGGATGAATTGTGTGCTCGGGGGAGTGTGTGTGTGTTGTGCTGCGTGTGTCTGTGTGTGTGTGTGTGTGTCAGATATTGAGAGAAAACAAACCTAAGGAGAGAAATGGGTATTCACGAAGAGATTGTGCGGGCCTTGAGGTGGGCAGGGGCCGGGTGAGGGTGTCAAAATGTGCGCGTTGATGCATGTGTTGCATGCGACCGTGCGAGGGACGGACGAATCGAGAGAGATGGTTGTTGTGTTACGGATGGTCCTCTCTCTGTCTCTCTCTCTCTCCCTCTCCCCCTCTCTCTCTCTCTCTCTCTCTCCCACACACACACACACACACAAGTAAAGTAGAAGACCGTTCTCTCATGTATACACAACGTATCGGCATCTGTCTATGTCTCACTCATGCATGATCATTTGCACATTCACACCTCTCTATGTCTGTATCACACGTACACTGTCTCCACATTGCCCTTCCGCCTCAACACACATATGGACACATACACACGTTCTCTCTCAATCACACACACAAAATCAGTATTAAAAAAACTAGGGCGCACCTAAAACGTCCAAATCCAAATAAACACGAACTGGAGCTAAATTCAAATATATGGAAATATTGCAGGAAAAAAAGTTGAGTAATATTCGAGGTTTGTTTTCACACACACAAAAAGGTTTGGTGGATGTCCTTCGAGTGTGACACGGTGACGCACCGTTCGATCGACCGCGCGGCCGCGGTTCACGCGCTTGCACATGATTCCGTATCGTGGCTGTGGTACTAACTAATAAAAGCGCTGCCTAAGTCTAATGTGTATGTGTACTAGTACGGTTTTCTTTTAAGTTTGACCAACCTTATATATAAAACTAAAGTAAGCTCCCACACGCGCACTCATCAATATGCCGCCGCCGTTGCACATGCCGGCGCCCGCCTGCTTTGGCCAACAATTTCTCGCCCATCACCGCCGTGTCGCCGCCATCCCTGTGCCATGAAGCCGAAGGCTCGCCCGCTCACGTCGTCTGCAGTCCCTCCTCGCGATACCGCCGTGCTGCCAAGCACGCGAGCAGCTGGTGGAGCCACGTCTATGCATGCAGCGTACGAAGAGGAGGACGAGCGCGTGCTCCAGCATGCCGGCGAGGAGGAACTAGCGTGTCGTTGTCGTCTCCGCTCACGCGGTTGAGGCGCGCATGGTGGCTGTCGCGGCGGAAGCCGGTCGCGCGCGCGTCGAGCGCGCAAACCGGGTGCGGACGCGGAATCTACCTTCGAGACCTTGGATGCCACATGGATCCTGCAATCTGAAGGAGCAATTTGGGTCAGTCGACTCATGTGAGCCGTTTGATGCAACATGGATGGCTAGAAGGGCTTCTTCCACCTCTTCTGCCGTCTTCTTCCTTTGCTCCGTCGAACTTCTTTCACAAATCGACTGACCCAAATGATACTACTAGTACGAACGTATTAAGTACAGTAGGAACACGAAGATACGAGCAGTAGTACCAACTGCAAGAAGAACAGTAGTAAGACATAGTACTAGTACTGCTGTACGTACTAAAGAGTTCAAATAACGAGAAAGAACATAAACATAGTTCTACTGGGGCCTCAGCACAACACACCCTTGAAAATAAACTAAGCAACTAGTCCGCTTGACACTGCAGTAGAACCAGCATGAGCGACGGCACTGCCACCTACTCGGAGTCCGAGTCCACGTCCTCGACTTCGTCCTCGTCCCTCTTCCTCTTCGTCTTCGCCGATGCTTCTTTGCTTGAACCGGACACTGGGCTCTTCTTCTTCATCCAACCCTTGTAGATATTTAAATGAAGGTAGGCATCCATTGCTGCGTACAGGATGTGATCTTCATCTAATGTCTTCGACTCCAATGCATGATGAAACTCGTGATGAGGTTTCTTCAGTTTAGCGTACGAAGGATCAATCTTGGCTGCTGTCAGGGTCAGCATTGAAGGTTGAGAGGAGGACACCAGGCTTGCCTTCTGGAGATCGAAGGGCTGGCCTACAACGAGACCTATCCAACGCAGGACATCCCTGTCGTTCTTAAAGCCTACAGTAACGAATTTCACTCTTTTGTCCTTGAGGAAGTTCTTAAAATCCTGGCACTCAACATCGGCATGGCATATGTGGTAGACCAAGCATACGTTATGTACGCAAACCTGGATCACGGCGGGCTTCTTCCTCTCTTCATCCTTTAGATCCTTCTCTCGTCCCAGGACTGTGGTGTACTCAACATCTAGCCCAGCGACCCACTCATCCGTTGAACTGTTGAACATGCGTAGGAAGCGAGCAAGCCATGCTTTCACCGTCTCGGATCCACGTATGTAGATGACGATGAACTGATCGCCGGTGATGGCCCTAACCTGGTACTCAGCGGCGACCATGGAGATTTGGGAGGCCATGGATTTTGGAGGAGGGTTAGGAGAAGTTGAACTGTTGTACCCCGCAAAAAAAACTAGGAGCGAACTAATGTGAAAGAACGGGACGATTGGGAGCGAACTGTTGTTAGGTAGAAGACGGGGACGAGTAGGGCGTGCGAACAGCTTGGGTTTGCTGGCTTGCCCGGTGGATAAATGGTTGCAAGCCCCCAAAGAGTTCTCGAGAACTATGCGGGGCCCACTAGATGTCATGTCTACTAGACCCATGTCGTAGGCCTGACGGTATAGCTTCTGCCTGTTCGCACGCCATGCTGGCGCGTGGATGTAACTTCACTTAATTCCGTCAAACGTCGCGCCTCCCATGACCTTCGCCTCCCTCGCACGGTCGCGCCCTTTGAGACTTCGACCGGCTATAAATGAGCAATTTTTTTGCCTTTTTTTAGACAAGCAATTTTTTTGCCTACTCCGCATGCATGATACTCCCTCTGGTCCTTTTTACTCCCGTCAACCGTTTGGAAAGTGTTTGACCAAATTTATACTTTTTTTGAACACCACCTTATATTAGTTAACCAGCCACACCAGTACACTCATTCGATACAATATTCACCACACAGGGCGGTATGTTATTTACAAGAATACCATCTAATCTATTGTCAAAGCTATACTTAGCGATTAAGTGTGCCACCTTATTGGCCGAACGGCTAATCTTTGACAATTGAAGATTGTTGATCAACTTCGAGATGCTCAACGCTTTCATCTTCAGGTCACGCATAGCAGACCTGTCATAGTCCCCTGATGCAAGAGACGCTACCACAAAAGCGCAATCAGTCTCTAAAATTACAGGATTATGAAGAGAAATACCTATGTAGAGACTGGCAATGCAAGCCCTAAGCTCCGCTTCCTCCACGCTTTGACAGGCATCAATGAAATCCCACGACCAAATTTATACTAAAAATATCAATATCTACAATACTGATTATAATGAGTATAAGAACTACGTTTTATAATGAGTGTAAAAATATTGATTTGACATTGTGAATGTTGACACATTTTTCTATAAGTCTGGTGAAAGTAGAGGTACATTGACTTCAGACAAAACTTAAATGCACAATGCAGACTAGTTCCTCCGTCCAGGTGCGTGCCATGTCCTATCTTGTCATCACAACAAGGTTAGCTATTAGGCTGGCCATAGTGGGGGTAACATAAGTAGTATCATGCACTTGGGACTCGCAAACATGCTAATGTGGTAGGCAATTAAAGAAGAGAGAGATGGTTATAGTAACATAGGTAGATACCGTAACATAATAAATGTGATGCTACTATGTGTCATGCATGGCAATAAATGAGACCACCTATGATACTAATCTATGATACTATGCACTATAGAGGTAGTAACATAGACTAGTAACATATGCATGTTACTAATCTAAGTTACTCCCCACTATGACCAGCCTTAGAGTACCACTACCTCCCTTCTAGTTTAAAGGGCTCGATTCAAAAATTTCACGTACTCTTAGTAAGATAGTAGAGGTGGTGGAATAGTTTTTGAAGTCTGCAAAAGTACTCAACTAGTGCTGTCGTTCTTCACAAAAAAATGTGTTTACCAATGCATGCATGAACACTAGTTACTCTAACCCCCCCTCTCTTCTTTAATTCTTTGCCACATCAGCATGTTTGCTATTCCCGTGTGCATGATACCAGCTAAGATACCACCATTATGGCCAGCCTTAATCATCGCATGCAATAATTTAGTGCACCTTGAAATATGAACATGTGTGGGCGTGTATGTTTTCAATGACTTGAGACTATACCTAGCCCGACATGCAAGATGACTTATTATGCACCGTTCCCCATACTGCAGGAAGCCCGTTCGTCTCCAAATCTTTTCCTCTCCATGTGTGGAAACAATATGCCTGCCAAACTCTCCTTCTCCCTCCGGCGGTCCCACCACTCCACCCCGTGTGAAAAAATCTGCATGCATGACTCTCCTCCCCCCACGCTCGTCCAATCCGTTGTGACCAGCAATATTTCCACCCCTTCGCTCCCCCGTAATTTACTCCAAAAAATATGCCCATGTAGCTGTTACATAACTGCAGGTGCATTGGGTCACTGACATATGGGCCCAACAGGGGTCTGGCCCACATGTCAGTGACGCAACTGGACCTGCAGTTAAGTCAGTTCAGCTCAGTCCATATCTTATGTAGGTGTGCCATTGCTCGCTATAAATAATGCGCCTCCCATGACATCGCTATCTCCTCCCCGTCCCTCTCACGTCGACCACCATGGCATCGCCCCTCCCAAGCCCTAGGAGCCCCTCGCTGAACCACGCGGATGGTCACGCGTCGCCGTCCCGTTCCTCGCCGCCACTAGTCGAGGAGGACGCGTCGGTGTTCTGCTCCTCGCCGCTAGGCGACGTGTCGCTATTCCGTTCCTCGCCGCCACTAGTCGAGGAGGACGTGTCGGCGTTCCGCTCCTCGCCGCGACGTGACGCGTCGCTGTTCCGTTCCTCGCCGCCACTAGTCGAGGAGGACGCGTCGGCGTTCCGCTCCTCGCCGCGACGCGTCGAGGTGGACGCGTCGGTGTTCCCAATCTCGTCAGCACGCGCGCCGGAGGACGCGTCGGCTCCCCGCTACGAGGAGAACGCCGCGCCGCCCGCCGAGCCCCCCAGCCTTGAGGAGCTTTGGAAAGAAATGGATGTCGCCTTGTGGGAGGCTGTGCCTCTAGCAGAGCGCGCCAAAATAGAGGCGGAGAAGAAGGCCGAGGAAGAGAAGCGCACCGCGGAACAAGCTGCCTGGGAGGCCTATGTCGCGTCCGAGAGGGTCAGGAAATTGGCTCTTTGGCAGAAGGCTCATGCGAGGGCCGTGAGGGTGGCGGAGGACGCCCGTGCCGACGCCCTGAGTGCAGTCGGGCCCAAGCGCCTCATCTATGCTTGGCGGTACGTGGACCGGGTGCACGCTTCCAGCGAGGAGGAGTACCTGTTGGCGCCGGATCACCACACCGGTGAGATCGCGCTTGCCCGCCGGCAAGCCGCCAATCAGCACCTCGCGAGTTGCGAGGCTGAGGAAGAGGCGTTGTGTTGGCGCGCTGGGAAACGGCCGCGCACCAGGGCACTCGTGGCGCGCCGCAAGCGCTCCTGGGAGCGCCGTGGCTTTTAGGAGGAGTATAATTTTTGTTTCGTAAGGCGATCTCATTAGTTTTGGGAAGCAAATGATAAATCCCGAACGTTCAGGAATTTTTAGCGTCCTTAATTAAGTATGTAAAAGGGAAAGTTTGGAAACCTTGTGTATTCGTACGCATTTTGCAAGTACGTGCATATAGCACAAACTTTACTATATACTATCGCACTACACATCTCGATATATGCTTGCAGACTGTGCTACTCCCTCCGTCCAGGTCAATAAGTCATCTTTGGTTGTGCACCGTGACCAAGAAGGAGGGAAGACTTATACACCTAGACGGAGGGAGTACTACTATTACTTATGTACGTGCAAATGCACGTTTTAACATTACGATGCGGTTTTTGTAAAAGTAGAAAAACAACACTAGTCAAGCTTGTGAAACGATTCAATGCAAAACAAATGCAAAAATGCTCGTTTGATTGTTTACTTTTAGCTTCTTTCTCTGTGGTTATTTCTCTGTCGTACTTTGTACGGAGTATCACACTGGTTGGAAAGGCATGCAAATTCCCAAACCGCTTCCTACACCCTGTATCGAATTTTTTGCCTAACAAGTTGTGCCGTGCAATTGGAATTCCAACTTGAGTACTACTACTAGTAGGAGTACCAGGGGCCAGTTCTTTTAGGCTTCTAGATTAGTAATCCCATAACTACTACCTCCGTCCTGGTTGAT
Organism: Triticum aestivum; assembly: GCF_018294505.1. Taxonomy (NCBI): domain Eukaryota; kingdom Viridiplantae; phylum Streptophyta; class Magnoliopsida; order Poales; family Poaceae; genus Triticum; species Triticum aestivum. Next base: position 139,126,600 of record NC_057814.1, on the reverse strand, counting down.
TGGTCCCCATTGTAATCTGTGTCAAATTTTGATCATAAATTTAACTAATGAAATGTTAGTGCATGTCACATGCACTACTCCATCCGTCTAGGTGAGTAAGTCATCTTAGGCTGTGCACCGTGACCAAGGAGGAGGAGAAAACAAGAAACGTTAATGTTTATTTGCTAATTAATAGTATTGCATGCAATGAACTAACCACTGCATGTCGTGTTTGATATCTCAAGTCATTAAAAGCATGCACACTCTTTATCTCTTATTGGTTGATATGTCAAGAAACAAGAAACGAGGTACGGAGTAGAAGTTAATGCACCGCGCCTAAGTGTTTTGGGATTATTTGGTTTTAGTAAGATGACTTACACACCTAGACGGAGGGATTACAATGGTGAGGAATAAACCAGTTAAATCTTTGGTCAAAATTTAGCACAAATTACAATGGTGAGGAATAAACCAGGACGGAGTAGTAGTTTAGAAGCCCAAATAAATGAGTGAGGCGCCTTATTGTTACTCTCCACTGTGACTAGTCTTGTGGCAAAAGCTGGGGAAGCCGCCAAAAGAACTGGCCCTAGGAGTAGTGGCTAGGGATCGAGTGTGCGAGATGAACTGGAGAACGTAAATGTAGAGAGATGAAATGCAAAAAAGACGGAGGGATGTGATGGTTGCTTGTCCGTTTATTTTATCAGGCCACTTATTACTGGGAGTGGTTGGGTTTTGTGATATGACAGCTTTACTGCCGCGCCACGAGCGGGGTGAGAGGTGAGACTCCCGTGCAGCGCCGCCCTCTACACTTGTACTACATCGGTCGTGGTTTATTAGTCCCCCATTGAATTTGGCTGAAGATTTAACTGACAAAATGTTAGTGCATGTCAACAAAAACTATATCGTTGGATTCGTATTTGAACATAGTTTTGAATGATATAATTTTAGGTGAGATGCATCAGCATTTATCGTACTATATATAATGTTAGTTCAATTTTTGGTCGTACTAATCTATAGTAGTAAGGTGCCCGTGCGTTGCACCGAAGAGTGAAATGCATTATTCGGGGAGTTGTTTATTTTGACAAAGGATGTGGGGGTCATCTCATGTGTAACGGGTATTGATAGGTTTCTTCGGATATTATTTCATCTCTAGAGCTCACAAACATCCGGGTGAAATAGATAAAAAAGGTATCTTTTGCAAACAAAAGCGGTCAACTGTTCAACCTGCATCCAAAACTTTTGAAGAAATAACACTTATTGTGCTTTGCAAGAAATGATCTTTAAGAATTAGTTTTTGAGTATCGATTGTTATACATGTTGGCTACAAATGACATGGCACTTTCTTATAGTCAACAGTTGGCTATACTATTAAGTAATATTGACCATGCCCTTATACACCTAGACGGAGGGATTAAATCGGGATGACTTGCAAGCGGGCATAGGAGATGTAAGAAACGGTTCATCGTAAGTCTTTCACCAGTACTGTAGTAAAAATTCATACATGGAAGATTCTAGACTAAACCATGAACGGATACACTTTTAATCATGCGCGATACTCCAATAGAGCAAGATCCTGCATGGAAGTCTCCACATGCTTAGACAGCGGACTACATTGCGCGAAGACTAATGATCAACATTTAACTTGATAATGCGTATGTCCATGTGAACCTCCTTGGAGTCCCCGTGCACCGCGTCGGTAGGTAAAGGATGCCATGGGTTTTCCAAGTCCACATTGGCGGGATAGTCCCAGCTCCCCAGAGTCCAAGTCCGTTCGATGAGGCTGGTGTCGCCGCCCACGCGACCCGGAGGGGTAGTAACACTGACCACGCACCCGTACATCGGCCTCGTGTCAGTGTCAGCGTCAGCGGCGTCGCCCCTGACCACATTACAGAGACGGGGCGGCGACCTGCGCGGGCCTCGCCGATGCCCATGATCAAGAGGATGACGCTGCCGTCCTCCTCCGAGACTAGCAGGCGGCGGTGATCCTCCAGCGACTCCGGCATGGTGAACGGGTAGCACATCTCGTACTTGATGTTCTCCGCCAAGGGCCAGCAGTGACCGCTGCACGCATCCGTGAGGTGATGCACCATGTCTGCCGGCGAGCCACAAAACGGCATCGGGCACTCATAGCAGTGGACGAAGGGCTCCTTGGAGGCATCGACCAGGCCGTCCATGAAATGGGAGTGGCTGTAGGGGACGTTGCACCAGTTGAATATATGAGCAAGTTACTACGAGATTTAATCCGAATAACACAAAATAAATCATGACGGCTATAACAGAGATGAAACTAATCATGTGGACTAGCATAGTAGTAGGATACAGAGTAGAAACATGAATTCTACCACAATTTCGAACAGGAAGGAAAGAAACACATACGTTGCAACGGGAGCAGCACCGTTGGCGTTGAGGTTGTCGCCCATGTCCAAACACCATGTAGACACGGTCTTTGAGCACGGTTCGTAGTCGTTCCATGCTCGGGCATTGAAGTTTGTAACTATTTTAGATTAGAATATACTACTCCTCCGGTGCTAGTAGTAGAGCAGAGTCCTACTCTACTACTCTACTCAAGCAAGTTAGGGCATAGCACCGTAGGGAGTACCAGTACTGTGATCACTCAAGCAAGTTGTCTGGCATCGACATGAACCTATGCTGCTGGTATGTGTCTCGTAAGTCAAGCGGCGTGCTGTAGTCATCATCACCTGTCCACTTCCCGCAGCACATATTCGCTTCTCCATCTTTGTTCGCACATAATCTCGTCCAATCTTCCATCCCCACTAAGGCGCCTCCCCCTCGTCCGAAACCCAAGCACTAACAATGGCAGAACCGAGCAGCGTCCGCCGAAAGAGTGGCTGGAATTCGCTCCCCACAGAGGTAATCAAGCTGATTGTTTCGCGTGTGGACAATCTCAGTACCATGCCACTCGTCGCGTGCTCGTCGGGGCTGTACCGTTTACTCAAAGCCCTCAGGCCGGAGCTTTTTAAGCCAGCTCCTTGCTTGCTGATGCCGCCAGATCTTCAGAAATGGCGTGTCACGGAGCATAACGATCGTAGGGTGGTGAGCATCAACCCCCTTGACTGCGATCCGATCCCCGTCAGCCTCAACTACATTAACGGTATGTACTGGGTCGGCATGAACACGTCTTGGATGGTGCTCGTCGACGGTCGCGGTAGCTGGATGCTCGTGGAGGTCTACACCCGGCGATTGATCCCCCTTCCTTTGATTAACACTGCACTGCTTTGGCACCGCGGCCTAGAATACTCGGAATCTTACAGTAGCCAACATGATACCAAGTTTGATTTGCTCAAGGTTGAAATCTGCCAAGTGCCCACAAGATCTGCGAATTATAAAGACTTCAGGCTAATTGCGTTCTTCAACCGCGGTCTCGCCTATCTGACAGGTCACTACGGTAAGTGGATAAATCTGCACGTCCATCGCAGGATCCTACATCCTCCATGGTTCTCTGATGCCATTGAACACAAGGGCTTCATTTACGCTGTCGACTCCTTCTATGGCTGGACGTATTGCTGGCCTACTCCAGCCATCGCTACAAACGGCTGTTACAACAGTATGTTACTTTCCTATGATATCATGATGGCTTGCTTATGTTACTGTCAACATTTTCTAAAAAAATATTCATGCTCATAACATGTTGTTCTTAAGATTGACTAAATCAAGAGCCCATTTTTATTTGACTCCAACTTGATATGATGTTGTAGGCCGCCTGGTGTCCCTACCCTTCCTAATCCCAGAACCTTTCAAAGAAAAGCGGCATGGCAGTTGCAGGTGGTTCCTGGCTCGATCAGACGACGGCGAAAGATTGATGATCGTTCGCACGTACCGGACGTGTTGTTTCGTGGAATACAATCACAGTCACTGCAAGGTCTTTGAGCAGGATCCCAGCTTCTCTGGGCCTTCAGGAATTTTTGACTGGAGGCTGGTAAGTAGCCTTGGTACATGCTCTCTGTTTGTCGGACTGAATTATCCGATTAACCAGGAAATAACCGACGGCACGAATCATGATGGCAGCGCGGTTTCGTTCATCAGGCAAAACTGTGTGTACACAGCGTACCATGCGTCTCTGCATGCACCATACCCTGATATGTGCCGCCACGCTCTGCAGCCCAAAGTAGGAGAGAGGTTCGCAAGTATCAGACTTTGACCTGCTGGCCGGAGTTTCCCCCGTCAGGCACCCATCTGGTTCAAGCCGTCAGCCAATCTCCACAGCTTAATAAATAGTAACGTCTAACTAAGCCAGTTAGTTAGATGCGTACACTTGGTGTAGTAGGATCTTTATTTAGTTTGATGCATACACTTGTTCTTTTTTGGTAGCCCTTTTGTAATGATGGCTGATGTTTGGTTTGGAAGAGAGAGCTGCGTCTTCACTCTTCTGGCCTGCTTACTGCTTCTGTTGCACCCCCAGACCTGGTTGCTGCTGCTGCTGTTTTCAATGTACAATCAGTAGTATATTTCGTCTGTTGGTTGAATAAATGTGTTGTTAGAACGACAAACACAATGTTTTGGAAGTCGTTGCATGGTTCGATCCTTTAGTGCCCCGTACCGTACGTAGCGCATACTATTTTTCGTACGGGACACATTTTCCACTTGTTGATAACATGCAGCCCACTGATGAAGGCCCAATAGAGAAGCCCATAATTAACTAGAAGGGTGGCTCTCACATGAATCCGGCCCAGGTACATGCTCATGGTCCCCTAAACATAAATAAGTAAATAAATAAAGCTAAATGCTCATGCACCAGTTCTTTGGGAAAATAGGTAGCCCAGTATTTCTTTTTGAAGAATACCCAAGCTAGGCCTATTTGTTTTCTCCGAATTACTGGGCTGCAAATCTTTCAAGACGAGTGGGGATGCATTCCGGCCTGGCTTAAGAGTATGGTCAATGTCTGTTAAAAGTAATATCAAAAGGGGTTGAAAATTCCAAAAAAATTATAGCAAATGGGATATAAGTTTCTTTTTTTGTTTTTGTTCTTCACTGATATCTTATACGTATTTCATTGGATTTAACATGACATAGTACTAATTTATTTTTAAATTTGTTTTAGTATGGCTATTAATTTTTGGATTAAGAATATTTCGTTCCCCAGCAAAAATTTGCGAATTTTCAAAATTTCCCACATATTTAGTTAATTTTTTGACCCTGGTACTGACCAGAAAATGGCCAGCAATTCTAAAAATAGAAAACGGGCTGCAATAAATTCCATATGAATTAGAAAATGAGTAAAAAATTATAAAAATAATAGCAAATGGGTTGTACACGCCATAGATTTCGAGGCTGACTTGTTTACGCAAGGCTTTGTCAGTGAACACACGATTCTAGCAGCAGTGACTGTTGGATGTCCATCCAACGGCCGACGTGCTTCTTCAATCTCTGATCTTCCTACTCCAGCCGCCTAAACTAGTGCCGGCGGGACTGCCTGCTCCCTCCTCTTGTGGCCCGCTGTGATGCCGCGCAGGCTTCCCCGGCCCACCCTACTCCCTCCGCTGGCCTGTCCCCACGCAATCATCTGCCTCCTTATTACATGAAAAAAATGATTCCTCCCACTGACATCTGGGGCACACCGGTTGGGAGGCTGACCTGTGGGCCTACTAAGTTGACGTGTACGCAGGGCTTGTCAACTTAGTCAACAAACGATTCTAGCAGCAGTAACCGTTGGATTTCAATCGAATGGTCCTGCTGCTTCTTCAATCGCTGCTCTTCTTGCACCAACCGCCCAAACCAGCGCCGGGAGACCGCCTGCTCCTGCCTCCAGTGGCCGGCTGTGCTGCCGTTGAGGCCTCATCGCCCCCTACTACTCCCACCGCTAGCCAGGCCCTGCGGCGACGGCGGCTTCACACCGTAGCCGAACCAGTGAAGCCTCGTACTCCTCTCCGCGCGGGCATCCACTGCCGCGTCTTCCCCGGCTCCGCGTCGTCCCCTTCCTAGGCCTCACCGTCGTCCACCGCCTTGGTGCTCTCGGCGCGGCGTGGTCAACATGGTCAACGACATTCCATCGAAAGAGTACTGTACGTGGAGAGGCTGACAGCTGGGTCCATGGCCACAGCCCAGTTTTTTTGTGATTTGCCAAGTAAGTCTCTTTGTCAGGCCTGTTGGGCTACAAATCTTTCAAGATGAGGAGAGCTTTCATTCGGCTGGCCGAGAAAATGGCCCAATAGTAATGAGAAATGGGCTGTACATTTTTAAAACACATCAAACCGGCAATTAGTTTCAAATATCTTTTTTTTTCATTTCGAGATTTTAAATTACATTAATTTTTATGCGTGAAGAATTTGTTGGATTTTATATTGATATACATATATTTTTAAAATCAGTTTGAATGTGAGTCAAAATTCCGGGATTAAAAACAGTTCGGACCGCACTGAAATATGCAAAATTTCGTATAATTTTTTAACCGTGGCCACAATATGGTTGTAATGCTAACAAAAAGAATATGGGCTCCAAAAAAACCTTAATAATTAGCAAATGGGCTGTAAATTATTAGAAATAATGGCAGATGGGTTGTATGTTGTTTTCCACAGATTTGAGGCTTTCCTAAAAAAAGGTTGACGCACAAGCAGTGACTGTTGGATGGCCATCCAACGGCCGTCGTGCTTCTTCAATCTCTGCTCTTCCTGCTCCAGCCGCTCAAACAAGCGCCGGCGGGACTGCATGCTCCCTCCTCCCCGCGGTCGGCTCTGCTGCCGTGCAGGCCTCACCGCCCCACCGTACTCCCATCGCTGGCCTAGCCATCCCTCTACTCACCCACACCTGCTGTTATTCTCCGACGATGGCAAACGAACCAGTAAACCCTCGTACAGTCGTACTCCCCTCTGCATGGGAAACAACTGCCGAGTCTTCCCTGCCTCCGTGTCGTTCCCTTCCTAGGCCTCGCCGTCGTCCTACGCCCTGGTGCTCTCGGTGCGGCCTGGTCAACGTGGTCAACGACCAACATGCATCTGAAGTGGACTGTACGTGGAGAGGCCGACAGCTGGGTCCACGGCCACACGCAAGGAAATGCCTCCTTATTACGCGCAAAATAATGATTCCTCCACCTGACATCAGGGACCCACCGAAAGGGCCTCTGTATTTCACAAAAAAAAGTTACCGCCGCTGACAGCTCGGACCCACCAGCTATATCTTCGCACGCAAGGAAGTGCCTCCTTATTACGCACAAAAAAATGAATACTCGCCCTGTTAGCTGGGACCCAGTATAGTGGCAGGCTGACTTGTGGGCCTACTAACTTGACGAGGACGGAGGGCTTTGTCAACTTAGTCTATATGCACGATTCTAGCTCCAGTGACCGTACGATGTCCATCCAACGGCCGTAGTGCTTCTTCAACCTCTGGTCTTCTTGCTCCAGCCGCCCAAACCAGCGCCGGTCGTGCCTCCTGCTCCTGCCTCCCGTGGCCGGCTGTGATGCGGCGGAGGCCTCACCGCCCCCTACTACTCCCACCGCTGGCCAGGCCATCCCTCTACTCACCCACACCCCCTGTTATTCTGCGGCGACGGCAGCCTCACACCGCAGCGAACCAGTGAACCCTCATACTCCTCTACGCGTGGGCATCCACTGCCGCGTCTTCCCCGACTCCGTGTTGTCCCCTTCCTAGGCCTCGCCGTCGTCCACCGCCCTGGTGCTCTTGGCGCGGTGTGGTCAACGTGGTCAAGGAACGGCTTCCATCGGACGTGGACTGTACGTGGAAAGGCTGACAGCTGGGTCCACGGCCGCAGCAAGGAAGTGCCTCCTTATTACGTGCAAAATAATTATTCCTCCACCTGACAGCGGGGACCCACCAGATGGGCCACCGTATTTCGCAAAAAAAAGTTCCCCCCTGACTGCTGGGACCCACCAGCTACATCTTCGCACGCAAGGAAGTGCCTGACAGTCGGGACCCACCTGGTCAAAGCGTACGTAGCGTTGTCATTCTGGTCGCGAACGTGTACATACAGATATACTGGTGGATGTAGAGGCGCGCACGTAGCATGTACACGTACGTACAGCGGCCAGGGTGCAAGAAAGAAAATACGGCCATGTATGTGTACATACGGGCGGGGTGTCGAACGCCTACTAGCGCATACGTACGACCAGGGCTCGTGTACATGGCTGGGTCGGAACGGAAAAACAGCGTCGTCGTCGTGTTCATGGGGAGGCAACGAAATGCGTCGTGTTCATGGGGAGGCAACGGAATGCGTCGTGTTCATGGGGAGGCAACGGAATGCGTGGGAGCCAACTGGCTGGGTCGGAACGGAATGCGTGGTTGTGTTCATCGGGAGGGCTTGGACGGAACAGGCCATGGAAACGAGGCCTGGCATACCGCAAAACGGAGGAAACGGACCTCCTATGTTCGGAACGGGGTCCTGTTGATCGGGAGGGGTGTGGCGTACCGCAAAACGGAGGAAACGGACCTCCTACGGTCGAAACGGGGGTCCTGTTGATCGGGAGGGGTGTGGCGTACCGCAAAACGGACGAAACGGACCTCCTACGGTCGAAACGGGGGTCCTG